>NW_027478569.1:132646-251424 GCF_051014685.1 Ptiloglossa arizonensis
TATACGTTATTCTTTATACGTTATACGTTATACGTTATACGTTATACGTCATACGTTATACGTTATACGTTATACGTTATACGTTATACGTTATACGTTATACGTCATACGTTATACGTCATACGTTATAGGTTATACGTTATACGATATACGTTATACGTTATACTTTATGCGTTATTCGTTATACGTTTTACGTTATACGTTACACGTAATTCGTAATACGTTATTCGTTACACGTTATACGTTATACGTTATTCGTTATACGTTATACGTTATACGTTATACGTTATACGTTATACGTGATAAGTTATACGTTACATGCTATACGTTATACGTTATACGTTATACGTTATACGTTATACGTTATACGTTATACGTTATACGTTATACGTTATACGTTATACGTTAGACGTTATACGTTATACGTTATACGTTATACGTTATACGTTATACGTTATACGTTATACGTTATACGTTATACGTTATACGTTATACGTTATACGTTATACGTTATACGTTATACGTTATACGTTATACGTTATACGTGATAAGTTATACGTTACATGCTATACGTTATACGTTATACGTTATACGTTGTACGTTATACGTTATACGTTATAAGTTATACGTTATACGTTATACGGCATACGTTATACGTCATACGTTATTCGTTATACGTTATACGTTACACGTTATACGTTATACGTTATACGTTATTCTTTATACGTTATACGTTATACGTTATACGTTATACGTCATACGTTATACGTTATACGTTATACGTTATACTTTATACGTTATACGTTATACGAAATATGTAATACGTAATACGTTTTACGATATTCGTTATACGTTCTTCGTTACACGTTATACGTTATACGTTTTGCGTTATACGTTTTACGTTATTCGTGATACGTTATACGTTATACGTTATACGTTATACGTTATACGTTATACGGTATACGTTATACGTAATACGTTATACGTTATACGGTATACGTTATACGTAATACGTTATACGTTGTACGTTATACGTCATACGTTATACGTTATACGTTATACGTTATACGTAATTCGTAATACGTTATACCTGGTACGTTATACGTTCTACGTTATACGTTATACGTTATACGTTATACGTTATACGTAATACGTGATAAGTTATACGTTATACGTTATACGTTACTCTTTATACGTTATACGTTATACGTTATACGTTATACGTCATACGTTATACGTTATACTTTATACGTTATACGTTATACGTTATACGTTATACGTTATACGTTATACGTTATACGTTATACGTTAGACGTTATACGTTATACGTTATACGTTATACGTTATACGTTATACGTTATACGTTATACGTTATACGTTATACGTTATACGTTATACGTTATACGTTATACGTTATACGTTATACGTTATACGTTATACGTTATACGTTATACGTTATACGTGATAAGTTATACGTTACATGCTATACGTTATACGTTATACGTTATACGTTATACGTTGTACGTTATACGTTATACGTTATAAGTTATACGTTATACGTTATACGTTATACGTTATACGTCATACGTTATACGTTATACGTTATACGTTATACTTTATACGTTATACGTTATACGAAATATGTAATACGTAATACGTTTTACGATATTCGTTATACGTTCTTCGTTTCACGTTATACGTTATACGTTTTGCGTTATACGTTTTACGTTATTCGTGATACGTTATACGTTATACGTTATACGTTATACGTTATACGTTATACGGTATACGTTATACGTAATACGTTATACGTTATACGGTATACGTTATACGTAATACGTAATACGTTATACGTTGTACGTTATACGTCATACGTTATACGTTATACGTTATACGTTATACGTAATTCGTAATACGTTATACCTGGTACGTTATACGTTCTACGTTATACGTTATACGTTATACGTTATACGTTATACGTAATACGTGATAAGTTATACGTTATACGTTATACGTTACTCTTTATACGTTATACGTTATACGTTATACGTTATACGTCATACGTTATACGTTATACTTTATACGTTATACGTTATACGTTATACGTTATACGTTATACGTTATACGTTATACGTTATACGTTAGACGTTATACGTTATACGTTATACGTTATACGTTATACGTTATACGTTATGCGTTATACGTTATACGTTATACGTTATACGTTATACGTTATACGTTATACGTTATACGTTGTACGTTATACGTTATACGTTATACGTTATACGTTATACGTTATACGTTATACGTAATTCGTAATACGTTATACCTGGTACGTTATACGTTCTACGTTATATGTTATACGTTATTCTTTATACGTTATACGTTTTACGTTATACGTTGTACGTTATACGTTATACGTTATAGGTAATTCGTAATACGTTATACCTGATACGTTATACGTTCTACGTTATACGTTATACGTTATACGTTATACGTTATACGTTATACGTTATACGTTATACGTTATTCTTTATACGTTATACGTTATACGTTATACGTTATACGTCATACGTTATACGTTATACGTTATACGTTATACGTTATACGTTATACGTTATACGTCATACGTTATACGTCATACGTTATACGTTATACGTTATACGTTATACGATATACGTTATACGATATACGTTATGCGTTATTCGTTATACGTTTTACGTTATACGTTACACGTAATTGGTAATACGTTATACCTGATACGTTATACGTTCTACGTTATACGTTATACGTTATACGTTATACGTTATACGTTATACGTTATTCTTTATACGTTATACGTTATACGTTATACGTTATACGTCATACGTTATACGTTATACGTTATACGTTATACGTTATACGTTATACGTTATACGTTATACGTTATATGTTATACGTTATACGTTATACGTTATACGTTATACGTTGTACGTTATACGTCATACGTTATACGTTATACGTTATACGTTATACGTAATTCGTAATACGTTATACCTGGTACGTTATACGTTCTACGTTATATGTTATACGTTATTCTTTATACGTTATACGTTATACGTTATACGTTATACGTTGTACGTTATACGTTATACGTTATACGTAATTCGTAATACGTTATACCTGATACGTTATACGTTCTACGTTATACGTTATACGTTATACGTTATACGTTATACGTTATACGTTATACGTTATACGTTATTCTTTATACGTTATACGTTATACGTTATACGTTATACGTCATACGTTATACGTTATACGTTATACGTTATACGTTATACGTTATACGTTATACGTCATACGTTATACGTCATACGTTATACGTTATACGTTATACGTTATACGATATACGTTATACGTTATACGTTATGCGTTATTCGTTATACGTTTTACGTTATACGTTACACGTAATTGGTAATACGTTATACCTGATACGTTATACGTTCTACGTTATACGTTATACGTTATACGTTATACGTTATACGTTATACGTTGTACGTTATACGTTATACGTTATACGTTATACGTTATACGTTACATGCTATACGTTATACGTTATACGTTATACGTTACACGTTATACGTTATACGTTATACGTTATACGTTATACGTTATACGTTATACGTTATACGTTATACGTTATACGTTACACGTTATACGTTATACGTTATACGTTATACGTTATACGTTATACGTCATAGGTTATACGTTATACGTTATACGTTATGCGTTATACGTTATACGTTATACGTTATACGTTATACGTTATACGTAATTCGTAATACGTTATACCTGGTACGTTATACGTTCTACGTTATATGTTATACGTTATTCTTTATACGTTATACGTTATACGTTATACGTTGTACGTTATACGTTATACGTTATACGTAATTCGTAATACGTTATACCTGATACGTTATACGTTCTACGTTATACGTTATACGTTATACGTTATACGTTATACGTTATACGTTATACGTTATACGTTATACGTTATTCTTTATACGTTATACGTTATACGTTATACGTTATACGTCATACGTTATACGTTATACGTTATACGTTATACGTTATACGTTATACGTTATACGTCATACGTTATACGTCATACGTTATACGTTATACGTTATACGTTATACGATATACGTTATACGTTATACGTTATGCGTTATTCGTTATACGTTTTACGTTATACGTTACACGTAATTGGTAATACGTTATACCTGATACGTTATACGTTCTACGTTATACGTTATACGTTATACGTTATACGTTATACGTTATACGTTGTACGTTATACGTCATAGGTTATACGTTATACGTTATACGTTATGCGTTATACGTTATACGTTATACGTTATACGTTATACGTTATACGTTATACGTTATACGTTATACGTTATACGTTATACGTTGTACGATATACGTTATACGTTATACGTTATACGTTATACGTTATACGTAATTCGTAATACGTTATACATGATACGTTATACGTTCTACGTTATACGTTATACGTTATACGTTATACGTTATACGTTATACGTTGTACGTTATACGTTATACGTTATACGTTATACGTTATACGTTACATGCTATACGTTATACGTTATACGTTATACGTTACACGTTATACGTTATACGTTATACGTTATACGTTATACGTTATACGTTATACGTTATACGTTATACGTTATACGTTACACGTTATACGTTATACGTTATACGTTATACGTTATACGTTATACGTCATAGGTTATACGTTATACGTTATACGTTATGCTTTATACGTTATACGTTATACGTTATACGTTATACGTTATACGTTATACGTTATACGTTATACGTTCTACGTTATACGTTGTACGATATACGTTATACGTTATACGTTATACGTTATACGTTATACGTAATTCGTAATACGTTATACATGATACGTTATACGTTCTACGTTATACGTTATACGTTATACGTTATACGTTATACGTTATACGTTATACGTTATACGTTATACGTTATACGTTATACGTTATACGTTATACGTTATACGTTATACGTTATACGTTATACGTTATACGTTATACGTTATACGTTATACGTTATACGTTATACGTTATACGTTATACGTTATACGTTATACGTTATACGTTATACGTTACACGTTATACGTTATACGTTATACGTTATACGTGAAACGTTATACGTTATACGTTATACGTTATACGTTATACGTTATACGTTATTCGTTACACGTTATACGTTGTACGTTATTCGTTATACGTTATACGTTATACGTTTTACGTTATACGTTATACGTTATACGTAATACGTTATACGTTATACGTTATACGTTATACGTTATACGTTATACGTTATACGTTATACGTTAGACGTTATACGTTATACGTTATACGTTATACGTTATACGTTATACGTTATACGTTGTACGTTATACGTTATACGTTATACGTTATACGTAATACGTTATACGTTATACGTTATACGTTATACGTTATACGTTATACGTTATACGTTATACGTTAGACGTTATACGTTATACGTTATACGTTATACGTTATACGTTATACGTTATACGTTATACGTTATACGTTATACGTTATACGTTATACGTTATACGTTATACGTTATACGTTAGACGTTATACGTTATACGTTATACGTGATAAGTTATACGTTACATGCTATACGTTATACGTTATACGTTATACGTTGTACGTTATACGTTATACGTTATAAGTTATACGTTATACGTTATACGTCATACGTTATACGTCATACGTTATTCGTTATACGTTATACGTTACACGTTATACGTTATACGTTATACGTTATTCTTTATACGTTATACGTTATACGTTATACGTTATACGTCATACGTTATACGTTATACGTTATACGTTATACGTTATACGTTATACGTTATACGTTATACGTTATACGTTGTACGTTATACGTTATACGTTATACGTTATACGTTATACGTTATACGTTATACGTAATTCGTAATACGTTATACCTGGTACGTTATACGTTCTACGTTATATGTTATACGTTATTCTTTATACGTTATACGTTATACGTTATACGTTGTACGTTATACGTTATACGTTATACGTAATTCGTAATACGTTATACCTGATACGTTATACGTTCTACGTTATACGTTATGCGTTATACGTATTACGTTATTCGTGATACGTTATACGTTATACGTTATACGTTATACGGTATACGTTATACGTTATACGTTATTCTTTATACGTTATACGTTATACGTTATACGTTATACGTCATACGTTATACGTTATACGTTATACGTTATACGTTATACGTTATACGTTATACGTCATACGTTATACGTCATACGTTATACGTTATACGTTATACGTTATACGATATACGTTATACGATATACGTTATGCGTTATTCGTTATACGTTTTACGTTATACGTTACACGTAATTGGTAATACGTTATACCTGATACGTTATACGTTCTACGTTATACGTTATACGTTATACGTTATACGTTATACGTTATACGTTATTCTTTATACGTTATACGTTATACGTTATACGTTATACGTCATACGTTATACGTTATACGTTATACGTTATACGTTATACGTTATACGTTATACGTTATACGTCACACGTTATACGTCATACGTTATAGGTTATACGTTATACGATATACGTTATACGTTATACTTTATGCGTTATTCGTTATACGTTTTACGTTATACGTTACACGTAATTCGTAATACGTTATACCTGATACGTTCTACGTTCTACGTTATACGTTATACGTTATACGTTATACGTTATACGTTATACGTTATACGTTATACGTTATACGTTATACGTTATACGTTATACGTTATACGTTATACGTTATACGTTATACGTTATACGTTATACGTTATACGTTATACGTTATAAGTTATGCGTTACATGCTATACGTTATACGTTATACGTTATACGTTATACGTTACACGTTATACGTTATACGTTATACGTTATACGTTATACGTTATACGTTATACGTTATACGTTATACGTTATACGTTATACGTTATACGTTATACGTTATACGTTATACGTTATACGTTATACGTTATACGTTATACGTTATACGTCATAGGTTATACGTTATACGTTATACGTTATGCGTTATACGTTATACGTTATACGTTATATGTTATACGTTATACGTTATACGTTATACGTTATACGTTGTACGTTATACGTCATACGTTATACGTTATACGTTATACGTTATACGTAATTCGTAATACGTTATACCTGGTACGTTATACGTTCTACGTTATACGTTATACGTTATACGTTATACGTTATACGTAATACGTGATAAGTTATACGTTATACGTTATACGTTACTCTTTATACGTTATACGTTATACGTTATACGTTATACGTCATACGTTATACGTTATACTTTATACGTTATACGTTATACGTTATACGTTATACGTTATACGTTATACGTTATACGTTATACGTTAGACGTTATACGTTATACGTTATACGTTATACGTTATACGTTATACGTTATGCGTTATACGTTATACGTTATACGTTATACGTTATACGTTATACGTTATACGTTATACGTTGTACGTTATACGTTAGACGTTATACGTTATACGTTATACGTTATACGTTATACGTTATACGTTATACGTTATACGTTATACGTTATACGTTATACGTTATACGTTATACGTTATACGTTATACGTTATACGTTATACGTTATACGTTATACGTTATACGTTATACGTTATACGTTATACGTTATACGTTATACGTTATACGTTACACGTTATACGTTATACGTTATACGTTATACGTGAAACGTTATACGTTATACGTTATACGTTATACGTTATACGTTATACGTTATTCGTTACACGTTATACGTTGTACGTTATTCGTTATACGTTATACGTTATACGTTTTACGTTATACGTTATACGTTATACGTAATACGTTATACGTTATACGTTATACGTTATACGTTATACGTTATACGTTATACGTTATACGTTAGACGTTATACGTTATACGTTATACGTTATACGTTATACGTTATACGTTATACGTTGTACGTTATACGTTATACGTTATACGTTATACGTAATACGTTATACGTTATACGTTATACGTTATACGTTATACGTTATACGTTATACGTTATACGTTAGACGTTATACGTTATACGTTATACGTTATACGTTATACGTTATACGTTATACGTTATACGTTATACGTTATACGTTATACGTTATACGTTATACGTTATACGTTATACGTTAGACGTTATACGTTATACGTTATACGTGATAAGTTATACGTTACATGCTATACGTTATACGTTATACGTTATACGTTGTACGTTATACGTTATACGTTATAAGTTATACGTTATACGTTATACGTCATACGTTATACGTCATACGTTATTCGTTATACGTTATACGTTACACGTTATACGTTATACGTTATACGTTATTCTTTATACGTTATACGTTATACGTTATACGTTATACGTCATACGTTATACGTTATACGTTATACGTTATACGTTATACGTTATACGTTATACGTTATACGTTATACGTTGTACGTTATACGTTATACGTTATACGTTATACGTTATACGTTATACGTTATACGTAATTCGTAATACGTTATACCTGGTACGTTATACGTTCTACGTTATATGTTATACGTTATTCTTTATACGTTATACGTTATACGTTATACGTTGTACGTTATACGTTATACGTTATACGTAATTCGTAATACGTTATACCTGATACGTTATACGTTCTACGTTATACGTTATGCGTTATACGTATTACGTTATTCGTGATACGTTATACGTTATACGTTATACGTTATACGGTATACGTTATACGTTATACGTTATTCTTTATACGTTATACGTTATACGTTATACGTTATACGTCATACGTTATACGTTATACGTTATACGTTATACGTTATACGTTATACGTTATACGTCATACGTTATACGTCATACGTTATACGTTATACGTTATACGTTATACGATATACGTTATACGATATACGTTATGCGTTATTCGTTATACGTTTTACGTTATACGTTACACGTAATTGGTAATACGTTATACCTGATACGTTATACGTTCTACGTTATACGTTATACGTTATACGTTATACGTTATACGTTATACGTTATTCTTTATACGTTATACGTTATACGTTATACGTTATACGTCATACGTTATACGTTATACGTTATACGTTATACGTTATACGTTATACGTTATACGTTATACGTCACACGTTATACGTCATACGTTATAGGTTATACGTTATACGATATACGTTATACGTTATACTTTATGCGTTATTCGTTATACGTTTTACGTTATACGTTACACGTAATTCGTAATACGTTATACCTGATACGTTCTACGTTCTACGTTATACGTTATACGTTATACGTTATACGTTATACGTTATACGTTATACGTTATACGTTATACGTTATACGTTATACGTTATACGTTATACGTTATACGTTATACGTTATACGTTATACGTTATACGTTATACGTTATACGTTATAAGTTATGCGTTACATGCTATACGTTATACGTTATACGTTATACGTTATACGTTACACGTTATACGTTATACGTTATACGTTATACGTTATACGTTATACGTTATACGTTATACGTTATACGTTATACGTTATACGTTATACGTTATACGTTATACGTTATACGTTATACGTTATACGTTATACGTTATACGTTATACGTCATAGGTTATACGTTATACGTTATACGTTATGCGTTATACGTTATACGTTATACGTTATATGTTATACGTTATACGTTATACGTTATACGTTATACGTTGTACGTTATACGTCATACGTTATACGTTATACGTTATACGTTATACGTAATTCGTAATACGTTATACCTGGTACGTTATACGTTCTACGTTATACGTTATACGTTATACGTTATACGTTATACGTAATACGTGATAAGTTATACGTTATACGTTATACGTTACTCTTTATACGTTATACGTTATACGTTATACGTTATACGTCATACGTTATACGTTATACTTTATACGTTATACGTTATACGTTATACGTTATACGTTATACGTTATACGTTATACGTTATACGTTAGACGTTATACGTTATACGTTATACGTTATACGTTATACGTTATACGTTATGCGTTATACGTTATACGTTATACGTTATACGTTATACGTTATACGTTATACGTTATACGTTGTACGTTATACGTTATACGTTATACGTTATACGTTATACGTTATACGTTATACGTAATTCGTAATACGTTATACCTGGTACGTTATACGTTCTACGTTATATGTTATACGTTATTCTTTATACGTTATACGTTATACGTTATACGTTGTACGTTATACGTTATACGTTATACGTTATACGTAATTCGTAATACGTTATACCTGATACGTTATACGTTCTACGTTATACGTTATACGTTATACGTTATACGTTATACGTTATACGTTATACGTTATACGTTATTCTTTATACGTTATACGTTATACGTTATACGTTATACGTCATACGTTATACGTTATACGTTATACGTTATACGTTATACGTTATACGTTATACGTCATACGTTATACGTCATACGTTATACGTTATACGTTATACGTTATACGATATACGTTATACGTTATACGTTATGCGTTATTCGTTATACGTTTTACGTTATACGTTACACGTAATTGGTAATACGTTATACCTGATACGTTATACGTTCTACGTTATACGTTATACGTTATACGTTATACGTTATACGTTATACGTTGTACGTTATACGTTATACGTTATACGTTATACGTTATACGTTACATGCTATACGTTATACGTTATACGTTATACGTTACACGTTATACGTTATACGTTATACGTTATACGTTATACGTTATACGTTATACGTTATACGTTATACGTTATACGTTACACGTTATACGTTATACGTTATACGTTATACGTTATACGTTATACGTCATAGGTTATACGTTATACGTTATACGTTATGCGTTATACGTTATACGTTATACGTTATACGTTATACGTTATACGTAATTCGTAATACGTTATACCTGGTACGTTATACGTTCTACGTTATATGTTATACGTTATTCTTTATACGTTATACGTTATACGTTATACGTTGTACGTTATACGTTATACGTTATACGTAATTCGTAATACGTTATACCTGATACGTTATACGTTCTACGTTATACGTTATACGTTATACGTTATACGTTATACGTTATACGTTATACGTTATACGTTATACGTTATACGTTATACGTTATACGTTATACGTTATACGTTATACGTTATACGTTATACGTTATACGTTATACGTTATACGTTATACGTTATACGTTATACGTTATACGTTATACGTTATACGTTATACGTTATACGTTATACGTGAAACGTTATACGTTATACGTTATACGTTATACGTTATACGTTATACGTTATACGTAATTCGTAATACGTTATACCTGATACGTTATACGTTATACGTTATACGTTTTACGTTATACGTTATACGTTATACGTAATACGTTATACGTTATACGTTATACGTTATACGTTATACGTTATACGTTATACGTTATACGTTAGACGTTATACGTTATACGTTATACGTTATACGTTATACGTTATACGTTATACGTTATACGTTATACGTTATACGTTATACGTTATACGTTATACGTTATACGTTATACGTTATACGTTATACGTTATACGTTATACGTGATAAGTTATACGTTACATGCTATACGTTATACGTTATACGTTATACGTTGTACGTTATACGTTATACGTTATAAGTTATACGTTATACGTTATACGTCATACGTTATACGTCATACGTTATTCGTTATACGTTATACGTTACACGTTATACGTTATACGTTATACGTTATTCTTTATACGTTTTACGTTATACGTTATACGTTATACGTCATACGTTATACGTTATACGTTATACGTTATACTTTATACGTTATACGTTATACGAAATATCTAATACGCAATACGTTTTACGATATTCGTTATACGTTCTTCGTTACACGTTATACGTTATACGTTTTGCGTTATACGTTTTTCGTTATTCGTGATACGTTATACGTTATACGTTATACGTTATACGTTATACGTTATACGGTATACGTTATACGTAATACGTTATACGTTATACGCTATACGTTATACGTTATACGCTATACGTTATACGTAATATGTAATGCTTCATACGTTTTACGTTATTCGTATTACGTTTTTCGATACAAGTTATACGTTATACGTTATACGTTATAAGTTATATGTCATAAGTTATACGATACATGTTATACGTTATACGAAATATGTAATACGTAATACGTTTTACGATATTCGTTATACGTTCTTCGTTACACGTTATACGTTATACGTTATGCGTTATACGTATTACGTTATTCGTGATACGTTATACGTTATACGTTATACGTTATACGGTATACGTTATACGTTATACGTTATACGTTATACGTTATACGTTATACGTTATACGCTATGCGTTATACGTTATACGTTATACGTTATACGTTATACGTTATACGTTATACGTTATACGTTGTACGTTATACGTTATACGTTATACGTTATACGTTATACGTTATACGTTATACGTAATTCGTAATACGTTATACCTGGTACGTTATACGTTCTACGTTATATGTTATACGTTATTCTTTATACGTTATACGTTATACGTTATACGTTGTACGTTATACGTTATACGTTATACGTAATTCGTAATACGTTATACCTGATACGTTATACGTTCTACGTTATACGTTATGCGTTATACCTATTACGTTATTCGTGATACGTTATACGTTATACGTTATACGTTATACGGTATACGTTATACGTTATACGTTATTCTTTATACGTTATACGTTATACGTTATACGTTATACGTCATACGTTATACGTTATACGTTATACGTTATACGTTATACGTTATACGTTATACGTCATACGTTATACGTCATACGTTATACGTTATACGTTATACGTTATACGATATACGTTATACGATATACGTTATGCGTTATTCGTTATACGTTGTACGTTATACGTTATACGTTATACGTAATTCGTAATACGTTATACCTGATACGTTATACGTTCTACGTTATACGTTATGCGTTATACGTATTACGTTATTCGTGATACGTTATACGTTATACGTTATACGTTATACGGTATACGTTATACGTTATACGTTATTCTTTATACGTTATACGTTATACGTTATACGTTATACGTCATACGTTATACGTTATACGTTATACGTTATACGTTATACGTTATACGTTATACGTCATACGTTATATGTCATACGTTATACGTTATACGTTATACGTTATACGATATACGTTATACGATATACGTTATGCGTTATTCGTTATACGTTTTACGTTATACGTTACACGTAATTGGTAATACGTTATACCTGATACGTTATACGTTCTACGTTATACGTTATACGTTATACGTTATACGTTATACGTTATACGTTATTCTTTATACGTTATACGTTATACGTTATACGTTATACGTCAAACGTTATACGTTATACGTTATACGTTATACGTTATACGTTATACGTTATACGTTATACGTCATACGTTATACGTCATACGTTATAGGTTATACGTTATACGATATACGTTATACGTTATACTTTATGCGTTATTCGTTATACGTTTTACGTTATACGTTACACGTAATTCGTAATACGTTATACCTGATACGTTCTACGTTCTACGTTATACGTTATACGTTATACGTTATACGTTATACGTTATACGTTATACGTTATACGTTATACGTTATACGTTAGACGTTATACGTTATACGTTATACGTTATACGTTATACGTTATACGTTATACGTTATGCGTTATACGTTATACGTTATACGTTATACGTTATACGTTATACGTTATACGTAATACGTTGTACGTTATACGTTATACGTTATACGTTATACGTTATACGTTATACGTTATACGTAATTCGTAATACGTTATACCTGGTACGTTATACGTTCTACGTTATATGTTATACGTTATTCTTTATACGTTATACGTTATACGTTATACGTTGTACGTTATACGTTATACGTTATACGTAATTCGTAATACGTTATACCTGATACGTTATACGTTCTACGTTATACGTTATACGTTATACGTTATACGTTATACGTTATACGTTATACGTTATACGTTATTCTTTATACGTTATACGTTATACGTTATACGTTATACGTCATACGTTATACGTTATACGTTATACGTTATACGTTATACGTTATACGTTATACGTCATACGTTATACGTCATACGTTATACGTTATACGTTATACGTTATACGATATACGTTATACGTTATACGTTATGCGTTATTCGTTATACGTTTTACGTTATACGTTACACGTAATTGGTAATACGTTATACCTGATACGTTATACGTTCTACGTTATACGTTATACGTTATACGTTATACGTTATACGTTATACGTTGTACGTTATACGTTATACGTTATACGTTATACGTTATACGTTACATGCTATACGTTATACGTTATACGTTATACGTTACACGTTATACGTTATACGTTATACGTTATACGTTATACGTTATACGTTATACGTTATACGTTATACGTTATACGTTACACGTTATACGTTATACGTTATACGTTATACGTTATACGTTATACGTCATAGGTTATACGTTATACGTTATACGTTATGCGTTATACGTTATACGTTATACGTTATACGTTATACGTTATACGTAATTCGTAATACGTTATACCTGGTACGTTATACGTTCTACGTTATATGTTATACGTTATTCTTTATACGTTATACGTTATACGTTATACGTTGTACGTTATACGTTATACGTTATACGTAATTCGTAATACGTTATACCTGATACGTTATACGTTCTACGTTATACGTTATACGTTATACGTTATACGTTATACGTTATACGTTATACGTTATACGTTATACGTTATACGTTATACGTTATACGTTATACGTTATACGTTATACGTTATACGTTATACGTTATACGTTATACGTTATACGTTATACGTTATACGTTATACGTTATACGTTATACGTTATACGTTATACGTTATACGTTATACGTTATACGTGAAACGTTATACGTTATACGTTATACGTTATACGTTATACGTTATACGTTATTCGTTACACGTTATACGTTATACGTTATTCGTTATACGTTATACGTTATACGTTTTACGTTATACGTTATACGTTATACGTAATACGTTATACGTTATACGTTATACGTTATACGTTATACGTTATACGTTATACGTTATACGTTAGACGTTATACGTTATACGTTATACGTTATACGTTATACGTTATACGTTATACGTTATACGTTATACGTTATACGTTATACGTTATACGTTATACGTTATACGTTATACGTTATACGTTATACGTTATACGTTATACGTTATACGTGATAAGTTATACGTTACATGCTATACGTTATACGTTATACGTTATACGTTGTACGTTATACGTTATACGTTATAAGTTATACGTTATACGTTATACGTCATACGTTATACGTCATACGTTATTCGTTATACGTTATACGTTACACGTTATACGTTATACGTTATACGTTATTCTTTATACGTTATACGTTATACGTTATACGTTATACGTCATACGTTATACGTTATACGTTATACGTTATACTTTATACGGTATACGTTATACGTTATACGTTATACGTTATACGTTATACGTTATACGTTATACGCTATGCGTTATACGTTATACGTTATACGTTATACGTTATACGTTATACGTTATACGTTATACGTTGTACGTTATACGTTATACGTTATACGTTATACGTTATACGTTATACGTTATACGTAATTCGTAATACGTTATACCTGGTACGTTATACGTTCTACGTTATATGTTATACGTTATTCTTTATACGTTATACGTTATACGTTATACGTTGTACGTTATACGTTATACGTTATACGTAATTCGTAATACGTTATACCTGATACGTTATACGTTCTACGTTATACGTTATGCGTTATACGTATTACGTTATTCGTGATACGTTATACGTTATACGTTATACGTTATACGGTATACGTTATACGTTATACGTTATTCTTTATACGTTATACGTTATACGTTATACGTTATACGTCATACGTTATACGTTATACGTTATACGTTATACGTTATACGTTATACGTTATACGTCATACGTTATACGTCATACGTTATACGTTATACGTTATACGTTATACGATATACGTTATACGATATACGTTATGCGTTATTCGTTATACGTTGTACGTTATACGTTATACGTTATACGTAATTCGTAATACGTTATACCTGATACGTTATACGTTCTACGTTATACGTTATGCGTTATACGTATTACGTTATTCGTGATACGTTATACGTTATACGTTATACGTTATACGGTATACGTTATACGTTATACGTTATTCTTTATACGTTATACGTTATACGTTATACGTTATACGTCATACGTTATACGTTATACGTTATACGTTATACGTTATACGTTATACGTTATACGTTATACGTTATACGTCATACGTTATACGTCATACGTTATACGTTATACGTTATACGTTATACGATATACGTTATACGATATACGTTATGCGTTATTCGTTATACGTTTTACGTTATACGTTACACGTAATTGGTAATACGTTATACCTGATACGTTATACGTTCTACGTTATACGTTATACGTTATACGTTATACGTTATACGTTATACGTTATACGTTATACGTAATACGTGATAAGTTATACGTTATACGTTATACGTTACTCTTTATACGTTATACGTTATACGTTATACGTTATACGTCATACGTTATACGTTATACTTTATACGTTATACGTTATACGTTATACGTTATACGTTATACGTTATACGTTATACGTTATACGTTAGACGTTATACGTTATACGTTATACGTTATACGTTATACGTTATACGTTATGCGTTATACGTTATACGTTATACGTTATACGTTATACGTTATACGTTATACGTTATACGTTGTACGTTATACGTTATACGTTATACGTTATACGTTATACGTTATACGTTATACGTAATTCGTAATACGTTATACCTGGTACGTTATACGTTCTACGTTATATGTTATACGTTATTCTTTATACGTTATACGTTATACGTTATACGTTGTACGTTATACGTTATACGTTATACGTAATTCGTAATACGTTATACCTGATACGTTATACGTTCTACGTTATACGTTATACGTTATACGTTATACGTTATACGTTATACGTTATACGTTATACGTTATACGTTATTCTTTATACGTTATACGTTATACGTTATACGTTATACGTCATACGTTATACGTTATACGTTATACGTTATACGTTATACGTTATACGTTATACGTCATACGTTATACGTCATACGTTATACGTTATACGTTATACGTTATACGATATACGTTATACGTTATACGTTATGCGTTATTCGTTATACGTTTTACGTTATACGTTACACGTAATTGGTAATACGTTATACCTGATACGTTATACGTTCTACGTTATACGTTATACGTTATACGTTATACGTTATACGTTATACGTTGTACGTTATACGTTATACGTTATACGTTATACGTTATACGTTATACGTTACATGCTATACGTTATACGTTATACGTTATACGTTACACGTTATACGTTATACGTTATACGTTATACGTTATACGTTATACGTTATACGTTATACGTTATACGTTATACGTTACACGTAATACGTTATACGTTATACGTTATACGTTATACGTTATACGTCATAGGTTATACGTTATACGTTATACGTTATGCGTTATACGTTATACGTTATACGTTATACGTTATACGTTATACGTAATTCGTAATACGTTATACCTGGTACGTTATACGTTCTACGTTATATGTTATACGTTATTCTTTATACGTTATACGTTATACGTTATACGTTGTACGTTATACGTTATACGTTATACGTAATTCGTAATACGTTATACCTGATACGTTATACGTTCTACGTTATACGTTATACGTTATACGTTATACGTTATACGTTATACGTTATACGTTATACGTTATACGTTATACGTTATACGTTATACGTTATACGTTATACGTTATACGTTATACGTTATACGTTATACGTTATACGTTATACGTTATACGTTATACGTTATACGTTATACGTTATACGTTATACGTTATACGTTATACGTTATACGTGAAACGTTATACGTTATACGTTATACGTTATACGTTATACGTTATACGTTATTCGTTACACGTTATACGTTATACGTTATTCGTTATACGTTATACGTTATACGTTTTACGTTATACGTTATACGTTATACGTAATACGTTATACGTTATACGTTATACGTTATACGTTATACGTTATACGTTATACGTTATACGTTAGACGTTATACGTTATACGTTATACGTTATACGTTATACGTTATACGTTATACGTTATACGTTATACGTTATACGTTATACGTTATACGTTATACGTTATACGTTATACGTTATACGTTATACGTTATACGTTATACGTTATACGTTATACGTGATAAGTTATACGTTACATGCTATACGTTATACGTTATACGTTATACGTTGTACGTTATACGTTATACGTTATAAGTTATACGTTATACGTTATACGTCATACGTTATACGTCATACGTTATTCGTTATACGTTATACGTTACACGTTATACGTTATACGTTATACGTTATTCTTTATACGTTATACGTTATACGTTATACGTCATACGTTATACGTTATACGTTATACGTTATACTTTATACGTTATACGTTATACGAAATATGTAATACGCAATACGTTTTACGATATTCGTTATACGTTCTTCGTTACACGTTATACGTTATACGTTTTGCGTTATACGTTTTTCGTTATTCGTGATACGTTATACGTTATACGTTATACGTTATACGTTATACGTTATACGGTATACGTTATACGTTATACGTTGTACGTTATACGTTATACGTTATACGTAATTCGTAATACGTTATACCTGATACGTTATACGTTCTACGTTATACGTTATGCGTTATACGTATTACGTTATTCGTGATACGTTATACGTTATACGTTATACGTTATACGGTATACGTTATACGTTATACGTTATTCTTTATACGTTATACGTTATACGTTATACGTTATACGTCATACGTTATACGTTATACGTTATACGTTATACGTTATACGTTACACGTTATACGTTATACGTTATACGTTATACGTTATACGTGAAACGTTATACGTTATACGTTATACGTTATACGTTATACGTTATACGTTATTCGTTACACGTTATACGTTATACGTTATTCGTTATACGTTATACGTTATACGTTTTACGTTATACGTTATACGTTATACGTTATACGTTATATGTTATACGTTATACGTTATACGTTATACGTTATACGTTATACGTTATAAGTTATGCGTTACATGCTATACGTTATACGTTATACGTTATACGTTATACGTTACACGTTATACGTTATACGTTATACGTTATACGTTATACGTTATACGTTATACGTTATACGTTATACGTTATACGTTATACGTTATACGTTATACGTTATACGTTATACGTTATACGTTATACGTTATACGTTATACGTCATAGGTTATACGTTATACGTTATACGTTATGCGTTATACGTTATACGTTATACGTTATATGTTATACCTTATACGTTATACGTTATACGTTATACGTTGTACGTTATACGTCATACGTTATACGTTATACGTTATACGTTATACGTAATTCGTAATACGTTATACCTGGTACGTTATACGTTCTACGTTATACGTTATACGTTATACGTTATACGTTATACGTAATACGTGATAAGTTATACGTTATACGTTATACGTTACTCTTTATACGTTATACGTTATACGTTATACGTTATACGTCATACGTTATACGTTATACTTTATACGTTATACGTTATACGTTATACGTTATACGTTATACGTTATACGTTATACGTTATACGTTAGACGTTATACGTTATACGTTATACGTTATACGTTATACGTTATACGTTATGCGTTATACGTTATACGTTATACGTTATACGTTATACGTTATACGTTATACGTTATACGTTGTACGTTATACGTTATACGTTATACGTTATACGTTATACGTTATACGTTATACGTAATTCGTAATACGTTATACCTGGTACGTTATACGTTCTACGTTATATGTTATACGTTATTCTTTATACGTTATACGTTATACGTTATACGTTGTACGTTATACGTTATACGTTATACGTAATTCGTAATACGTTATACCTGATACGTTATACGTTCTACGTTATACGTTATACGTTATACGTTATACGTTATACGTTATACGTTATACGTTATACGTTATTCTTTATACGTTATACGTTATACGTGATACGTTATACGTCATACGTTATACGTTATACGTTATACGTTATACGTTATACGTTATACGTTATACGTCATACGTTATACGTCATACGTTATACGTTATACGTTATACGTTATACGATATACGTTATACGTTATACGTTATGCGTTATTCGTTATACGTTTTACGTTATACGTTACACGTAATTGGTAATACGTTATACCTGATACTTTATACGTTCTACGTTATACGTTATACGTTATACGTTATACGTTATACGTTATACGTTGTACGTTATACGTTATACGTTATACGTTATACGTTATACGTTACATGCTATACGTTATACGTTATACGTTATACGTTACACGTTATACGTTATACGTTATACGTTATACGTTATACGTTATACGTTATACGTTATACGTTATACGTTATACGTTATGCGTTATTCGTTATACGTTTTACGTTATACGTTACACGTAATTGGTAATACGTTATACCTGATACGTTATACGTTCTACGTTATACGTTATACGCTATACGTTATACGTTATACGTTATACGTTGTACGTTATACGTTATACGTTATACGTTATACGTTATACGTTACATGCTATACGTTATACGTTATACGTTATACGTTACACGTTATACGTTATACGTTATACGTTATACGTTATACGTTATACGTTATACGTTATACGTTATACGTTATACGTTACACGTTATACGTTATACATTATACGTTTTACGTTATACGTTATACGTTACACGTTATACGTTATACGTTATACGTTTTACGTTATACGTTATACGTCATAGGTTATACGTTATACGTTATACGTTATACGTTATACGTTATACGTTATACGTTATTCGTTACACGTTATACGTTATACGTTATTCGTTATACGTTATACGTTATACGTTATACGTTATACGTTATACGTTATACGTTATACGTTATACGTTATACGTTATACGTTATACGTTATACGTTATACGTTATACGTTATACGTGATAAGTTATACGTTACATGCTATACGTTATACGTTATACGTTATACGTTGTACGTTATACGTTATACGTTATAAGTTATACGTTATACGTTATACGTCATACGTTATACGTCATACGTTATTCGTTATACGTTATACGTTACACGTTATACGTTATACGTTATACGTTATACGTTATACGTTATTCTTTATACGTTATACGTTATACGTTATACGTTATACGTTATACGTTATACGTTATACGTTATACGTTATACGTTATACGTTATACGTTATACGTTATACGTGAAACGTTATACGTTATACGTTATACGTAATACGTTATACGTTATACGTTATACGTTATACGTTATACGTTATACGTTATACGTTATACGTTAGACGTTATACGTTATACGTTATACGTTATACGTTATACGTTATACGTTATACGTTATACGTTATACGTTATACGTTATACGTTATACGTTATACGTTATACGTTATACGTTATACGTTTTACGTTATACGTTGTACGTTATACGTTATACGTTATACGTTATACGTTATACGTTATACGTTATACGTTTTACGATATACGATATACGTTATACGTTATACGTTATACGTGATAAGTTATACGTTATACGTTATACGTTATACGTTATACGTTATACGTTATACGTTATACGTTATACGTTATACGTTATACGTTATACGTTATACGTTATACGTGAAACGTTATACGTTATACGTTATACGTTATACGTTATACGTTATACGTTATTCGTAACACGTTATACGTTATACGTTATTCGTTATACGTTATACGTTATACGTTTTACGTTATACGTTATACGTTATACGTAATACGTTATACGTTATACGTTATACGTTATACGTTATACGTTATACGTTATACGTTATACGTTAGACGTTATACGTTATACGTTATACGTTATACGTTATACGTTATACGTTATACTTATACGTTATACGTTATACGTTATACGTTATACGTTATACGTTATACGTTATACGTTATACGTTATACGTTATACGTTATACGTTATACGTTATACGTTATACGTTATACGTTATACGTTATACGTGATAAGTTATACGTTACATGCTATACGTTATACGTTATACGTTATACGTTGTACGTTATACGTTATACGTTATAAGTTATACGTTATACGTTATACGTCATACGTTATACGTCATACGTTATTCGTTATACGTTATACGTTACACGTTATACGTTATACGTTATACGTTATACGTTATACGTTATACGTTATACGTTATACGTTATACGTTATACGTTATACGTTATACGTTATACGTTTTACGATATACGATATACGTTATACGTTATACGTTATACGTTATACGCTATACTTTAACGTTATAGGTGTAACGTTATACGTTATACGTTATACGTTATTCGTAATACGTTATACGTGATACGTTATACTTTGTACGTTATACGTTATACGTTATACGTTATACGTTATACGTTATACATTATACGTTATACGTTATACATTACATGTTATGCGTTATACGTTATACGTTATACGTTATACGTTATACGTTATACGTTATACGTTATACGTTATACGTTATACGTTATACGTTATACGTTATACGTTATACGTTATACGTTATACGTTATACGTTATACGTCATAGGTTATACGTTATACGTTATACGTTATGCGTTATACGTTATACGTTATACGTTACACGTTATGCGTTATACGTTGTACGATATTCGTTATACGTTATATGTTATTAGTTATACGTTACACGGTATACGTTATACGTTGTACGTTACATGTTATACGTTATACGTTATACGTTTTACGTTATACGTTGTACGTTATACGTTATAAGTTGTACGTTATACGATATACGTTATACGTTATTCTTTATACGTTCTTCGTTACACGTTATACGTTATACGTTATACGTTATACGTTATACGTTATACGTTATACGTTATACGTTATACGTTATACGTTATGCGTTATACGTTATAAGTTATACGATATACGTTATACGTTATACGTTATACGTTATACGTTATACGTTATTCGTTATACGTTATACGTTATACGATATACGTTATACGTTATACGTTATACGTTATACGTTATACGTTAGACGTTATACGTTATACGTTATACGTTATACGTCATACGTTATACGTTATACGTTATACCTTATACGTTATACGTTATACGTTATACGTGATAAGTTATACGTTACATGCTATACGTTATACGTTATACGTTATACATTGTACGTTATACGTTATACGTTATACGTTATACGTTATACGTTATGCGTCATACGTTATACGTCATACGTTATTCGTTATACGTTATACGTTATACGTTATACGTTATACGTTATACGTTATACGTTATACGTTATACGTTATATGTTATACGTTATACGTTATACGTTATACGTTATACGTGAAACGTTATACGTTATACGTTATATGTTATACGTTATTCTTTATACGTTATACGTTATACGTTATACGTTGTACGTTATACGTTATACGTTATAAGTTATACGTTATACGTTATACGTCATACGTTATACGTCATACGTTATTCGTTATACGTTATACGTTATACGTTATACGTTATACGTTATACGTTATACGGTATACGTAATACGTTATACGGTATACGTTATACGTTATACGTTATACGTTATACGTTATATGTTATACGTTATACGTTATACGTTATACGTTATACGTTATATGTTATTCTTTATACGTTATACGTTATACGTTATACGTTATACGTCATACGTTATACGTTATACGTTATACGTTATACGTTATACGTTATACGTTATACGTTATACGTTATACGTTATACGTTATACGTTATACGTTATACGTTATACGTTGTACGATATACGTTATACGTTATACGTTATACGTTATACGTTATACGTTATACGTAATTCGTAATACGTTATACATGATACGTTATACGTTCTACGTTATACGTTATACGTTATACGTTACACGTTATACGTTATACGTTATACGTTATACGTTATACGTTATACGTTATACGTTATACGTTATACGTTATACGTTATACGTTATACGTTATACGTTATACGTTTTACGATATACGATATACGTTATACGTTATACGTTATACGTTATACGCTATACTTTAACGTTATAGGTGTAACGTTATACGTTATACGTTATACGTTATTCGTAATACGTTATACGTGATACGTTATACTTTGTACGTTATACGTTATACGTTATACGTTATACGTTATACGTTATACATTATACGTTATACGTTATACATTACATGTTATGCGTTATACGTTATACGTTATACGTTATACGTTATACGTTATACGTTATACGTTATACGTTATACGTTATACGTTATACGTTATACGTTATACGTTATACGTTATACGTTATACGTTATACGTTATACGTTATACGTTATACGTTATACGTTATACGTTATACGTTATACGTTATACGTTATACGTTATACGTTATACGTTATACGTCATAGGTTATACGTTATACGTTATACGTTATGCGTTATACGTTATACGTTATACGTTACACGTTATGCGTTATACGTTGTACGATATTCGTTATACGTTATATGTTATTAGATATACGTTACACGGTATACGTTATACGTTGTACGTTACATGTTATACGTTATACGTTATACGTTTTACGTTATACGTTGTACGTTATACGTTATAAGTTGTACGTTATATGATATACGTTATACGTTATTCTTTATACGTTCTTCGTTACACGTTATACGTTATGCGTTATACGTTATACGTTATACGTTATACGTTATACGTTATACGTTATACGTTATACGTTATGCGTTATACGTTATAAGTTATACGATATACGTTATACGTTATACGTTATACGTTATACGTTATACGTTATTCGTTATACGTTATACGTTATACGATATACGTTATACGTTATACGTTATACGTTATACGTTATACGTTATACGTTATACGTTATACGTTATACGTTATACGTTATACGTTATACGTTATACGTTATACGTTATACGTTATACGTTATACGTTATACGTTATACGTTATACGTTATACGTTATACGTTATACGTTATACGTTATACGTTATACGTTATACGTTATACGTTATACGTTATACGTTATACGTTATACGTTATGCGTTATACGTTATACGTTATAAGTTATACGTTATAAGTCATAGGTTATACGTTATACGTTATTCGTTATACGTTATACGTAATATGTAATGCGTCATACGTTATACGTTATACGTTACACGTTATTCGTTATACGTTATACGTTATACGTTATACGTTATACGTTATACGTTATACGTTATACGTTATACGTTATACGTTATACGTTATACGTTATACGTTTTACGATATACGATATACGTTATACGTTATACGTTATACGTTATACGCTATACTTTAACGTTATAGGTGTAACGTTATACGTTATACGTTATACGTTATTCGTAATACGTTATACGTGATACGTTATACTTTGTACGTTATACGTTATACGTTATACGTTATACGTTATACGTTATACATTATACGTTATACGTTATACATTACATGTTATGCGTTATACGTTATACGTTATACGTTATACGTTATACGTTATACGTTATACGTTATACGTTATACGTTATACGTTATACGTTATACGTTATACGTTATACGTTATACGTTATACGTTATACGTTATACGTTATACGTTATACGTTATACGTTATACGTTATACGTTATACGTTATACGTTATACGTTATACGTTATACGTTATACGTTATACGTTATACGTCATAGGTTATACGTTATACGTTATACGTTATGCGTTATACGTTATACGTTATACGTTACACGTTATGCGTTATACGTTGTACGATATTCGTTATACGTTATATGTTATTAGATATACGTTACACGGTATACGTTATACGTTGTACGTTACATGTTATACGTTATACGTTATACGTTTTACGTTATACGTTGTACGTTATACGTTATAAGTTGTCCGTTATACGATATACGTTATACGTTATTCTTTATACGTTCTTCGTTACACGTTATACGTTATGCGTTATACGTTATACGTTATACGTTATACGTTATACGTTATACGTTATACGTTATACGTTATGCGTTATACGTTATAAGTTATACGATATACGTTATACGTTATACGTTATACGTTATACGTTATACGTTATTCGTTATACGTTATACGTTATACGATATACGTTATACGTTATACGTTATACGTTATACGTTATACGTTATACGTTATACGTTATACGTTATACGTTATACGTTATACGTTATACGTTATACGTTATACGTTATACGTTATACGTTATACGTTATACGTTATACGTTATACGTTATACGTTATACGTTATACGTTATACGTTATACGTTATACGTTATACGTTATACGTTATACGTTATACGTTATACGTTATACGTTATACGTTATACGTTATACGTTATACGTTATGCGTTATACGTTATACGTTATAAGTTATACGTTATAAGTCATAGGTTATACGTTATACGTTATTCGTTATACGTTATACGTAATATGTAATGCGTCATACGTTATACGTTATACGTTATTCGTTATACGTTTTACGTTATACGTTATACGTTATACGTTATACGTTATACGGTATACGTAATACGTTATACGGTATACGTTATACGTTATACGTTATACGTTATACGTTATATGTTATACGTTATACGTTATACGTTATACGTCATACGTTATATGTTATTCTTTATACGTTATATGTTATACGTTATACGTTATACGTCATACGTTATACGTTATACGTTATACGTTATACGTTATACGTTATACGTTATACGTTATACGTTATACGTTATACGTTATACGTTATACGTTATACGTTATACGTTATACGTTGTACGATATACGTTATACGTTATACGTTATACGTTATACGTTATACGTAATTCGTAATACGTTATACATGATACGTTATACGTTCTACGTTATACGATATACGTTATACGTTACACGTTATACGTTATACGTTGTACGATATACGTTATACGTTATACGTTAGACGTTATACGTTATACGTTATACGTTATACGTTATACGTTATAAGTTATACGTTATAAGTCATAGGTTATACGTTATACGTTATTCGTTATACGTTATACGTAATATGTAATGCGTCATACGTTATACGTTATACGTTATTCGTTATACGTTTTACGTTATACGTTATACGTTATACGTTATACGTTATACGGTATACGTAATTCCTTATACGGTATACGTTATACGTTATACGTTATACGTTATACGTTATATGTTATACGTTATACATTATACGTTATACGTTATACGTTATACATTATACGTTATACGTTATACGTTATACATTACATGTTATGCGTTATACGTTATACGTTATACGTTATACGTTATACGTTATACGTTATACGTTATACGTTATACGTTATACGTTATACGTTATACGTTATACGTTATACGTTATACGTTATACGTTATACGTTATACGTTATACGTTATACGTTATACGTTATACGTTATACGTTATACGTTATACGTTATACGTTATACGTTATACGTTATACGTTATACGTTATACGTTATACGTTATACGTTATACGTTATACGTTATACGTCATAGGTTATACGTTATACGTTATACGTTATGCGTTATACGTTATACGTTATACGTTACACGTTATGCGTTATACGTTGTACGATATTCGTTATACGTTATATGTTATTAGTTATACGTTACACGGTATACGTTATACGTTGTACGTTACATGTTATACGTTATACGTTATACGTTTTACGTTATACGTTGTACGTTATACGTTATAAGTTGTACGTTATACGATATACGTTATACGTTATTCTTTATACGTTCTTCGTTACACGTTATACGTTATACGTTATACGTTATACGTTATACGTTATACGTTATACGTTATACGTTATACGTTATACGTTATACGTTATACGTTATGCGTTATACGTTATAAGTTATACGATATACGTTATACGTTATACGTTATACGTTATACGTTATACGTTATACGTTATTCGTTATACGTTATACGTTATACGATATACGTTATACGTTATACGTTATACGTTATACGTTATACGTTATACGTTATACGTTATACGTTATACGTTATACGTTATACGTTATACGTTATACGTTATACGTTATACGTTATACGTTATACGTTATACGTTATACGTTATGCGTTATACGTTATACGTTATACGTTATACGTTATACGTTATACGTTATACGTTATACGTTATACGTTATACGTTATACGTTATACGTTATACGTTATACGTTATGCGTTATACGTTATACGTTATAAGTTATACGTTTTAAGTCATAGGTTATACGTTATACGTTATT
This sequence comes from Ptiloglossa arizonensis, assembly GCF_051014685.1. Taxonomy (NCBI): domain Eukaryota; kingdom Metazoa; phylum Arthropoda; class Insecta; order Hymenoptera; family Colletidae; genus Ptiloglossa; species Ptiloglossa arizonensis. The sequence goes on from NW_027478569.1 coordinate 162,047, forward strand.
CGTTATACGTTATACGTAATATGTAATGCGTCATACGTTATACGTTATACGTTATTCGTTATACGTTTCACGTTATACGTTGTACGATACACGTTATACGTTATACGAAATATGTAATACGTAATACGTTTTACGTTATTCGTTATACGTTCTTCGTTACACGTTATACGTTATACGTTATGCGTTATACGTTTTACGTTATTCGTGATACGATATACGTTATACGTTATACGTTATACGTTATACGTTATACGGTATACGTTATACGTTATACGTTATACGTTATACGCTATACGTTATACGTTATACGCTATACGTTATACGTAATATGTAATACGTAATACGTTTTACGTTATGCGTTATACGTTATACGTTATACGTTATACGTTATACGTTATACGTTATACGTTATACGTTATACGTTATACGTTATACGTTATACGTTATACGTTATACGTTATACGTTATACGTTATACGTTATGCGTTATACGTTATAAGTTATACGATATACGTTATACGTTATACGTTATACGTTATACGTTATACGTTATTCGTTATACGTTATACGTTATACGATATACGTTATACGTTATACGTTATACGTTATACGTTATACGTTATACGTTATATGTTATACGTTATACATTATACGTTATACGTTATACGTTATACATTATACGTTATACGTTATACGTTATACATTACATGTTATGCGTTATACGTTATACGTTATAAGTTGTACGTTATACGATATACGTTATACGTTATTCTTTATACGTTCTTCGTTACACGTTATACGTTATACGTTATACGTTATACGTTATACGTTATACGTTATACGTTATACGTTATACGTTATACGTTATACGTTATACGTTATGCGTTATACGTTATAAGTTATACGATATACGTTATACGTTATACGTTATACGTTATACGTTATACGTTATTCGTTATACGTTATACGTTATACGATATACGTTATACGTTATACGTTATACGTTATACGTTATACGTTATACGTTATACGTTATACGTTATACGTTATACGTTATACGTTATACGTTATACGTTATACGTTATACGTTATACGTTATACGTTATACGTTATACGTTATGCGTTATACGTTATACGTTATACGTTATACGTTATACGTTATACGTTATACGTTATACGTTATACGTTATACGTTATACGTTATACGTTATACGTTATACGTTATGCGTTATACGTTATACGTTATAAGTTATACGTTTTAAGTCATAGGTTATACGTTATACGTTATTCGTTATACGTTATACGTAATATGTAATGCGTCATACGTTATACGTTATACGTTATTCGTTATACGTTTCACGTTATACGTTGTACGATACACGTTATACGTTATACGAAATATGTAATACGTAATACGTTTTACGTTATTCGTTATACGTTCTTCGTTACACGTTATACGTTATACGTTATGCGTTATACGTTTTACGTTATTCGTGATACGATATACGTTATACGTTATACGTTATACGTTATACGTTATACGGTATACGTTATACGTTATACGTTATACGTTATACGCTATACGTTATACGTTATACGCTATACGTTATACGTAATATGTAATACGTAATACGTTTTACGTTATGCGTTATACGTTATACGTTATACGTTATACGTTATACGTTATACGTTATACGTTATACGTTATACGTTATACGTTATACGTTATACGTTATACGTTATACGTTATACGTTATACGTTATACGTTATGCGTTATACGTTATAAGTTATACGATATACGTTATACGTTATACGTTATACGTTATACGTTATACGTTATTCGTTATACGTTATACGTTATACGATATACGTTATACGTTATACGTTATACGTTATACGTTATACGTTATACGTTATATGTTATACGTTATACATTATACGTTATACGTTATACGTTATACATTATACGTTATACGTTATACGTTATACATTACATGTTATGCGTTATACGTTATACGTTATACGTTATACGTTATACGTTATACGTTATACGTTATACGTTATACGTTATACGTTATACGTTATACGTTATACGTTATACGTTATACGTTATACGTTATACGTTATACGTTATACGTTATACGTTATACGTTATACGTTATACGTTATACGTTATACGTTATACGTTATACGTTATACGTTATACGTTATACGTTATACGTTATACGTTATGCGTTATACGTTATACGTTATAAGTTATACGTTATAAGTCATAGGTTATACGTTATACGTTATTCGTTATACGTTATACGTAATATGTAATGCGTCATACGTTATACGTTATACGTTACACGTTATACGTTATACGTTATACGTTATACGTTATACGTTATACGTTATACGTTATACGTTATACGTTATACGTTATACGTTATACGTTATACGTTATACGTTTTACGATATACGATATACGTTATACGTTATACGTTATACGTTATACGCTATACTTTAACGTTATAGGTGTAACGTTATACGTTATACGTTATACGTTATTCGTAATACGTTATACGTGATACGTTATACTTTGTACGTTATACGTTATACGTTATACGTTATACGTTATACGTTATACATTATACGTTATACGTTATACATTACATGTTATGCGTTATACGTTATACGTTATACGTTATACGTTATACGTTATACGTTATACGTTATACGTTATACGTTATACGTTATACGTTATACGTTATACGTTATACGTTATACGTTATACGTTATACGTTATACGTTATACGTTATACGTTATACGTTATACGTTATACGTTATACGTTATACGTTATACGTTATACGTTATACGTTATACGTTATACGTTATACGTCATAGGTTATACGTTATACGTTATACGTTATGCGTTATACGTTATACGTTATACGTTACACGTTATGCGTTATACGTTGTACGATATTCGTTATACGTTATATGTTATTAGATATACGTTACACGGTATACGTTATACGTTGTACGTTACATGTTATACGTTATACGTTATACGTTTTACGTTATACGTTGTACGTTATACGTTATAAGTTGTCCGTTATACGATATACGTTATACGTTATTCTTTATACGTTCTTCGTTACACGTTATACGTTATGCGTTATACGTTATACGTTATACGTTATACGTTATACGTTATACGTTATACGTTATACGTTATGCGTTATACGTTATAAGTTATACGATATACGTTATACGTTATACGTTATACGTTATACGTTATACGTTATTCGTTATACGTTATACGTTATACGATATACGTTATACGTTATACGTTATACGTTATACGTTATACGTTATACGTTATACGTTATACGTTATACGTTATACGTTATACGTTATACGTTATACGTTATACGTTATACGTTATACGTTATACGTTATACGTTATACGTTATACGTTATACGTTATACGTTATACGTTATACGTTATACGTTATACGTTATACGTTATACGTTATACGTTATACGTTATACGTTATACGTTATACGTTATGCGTTATACGTTATACGTTATAAGTTATACGTTATAAGTCATAGGTTATACGTTATACGTTATTCGTTATACGTTATACGTAATATGTAATGCGTCATACGTTATACGTTATACGTTATTCGTTATACGTTTTACGTTATACGTTATACGTTATACGTTATACGTTATACGGTATACGTAATACGTTATACGGTATACGTTATACGTTATACGTTATACGTTATACGTTATATGTTATACGTTATACGTTATACGTTATACGTTATACGTTATATGTTATTCTTTATACGTTATATGTTATACGTTATACGTTATACGTCATACGTTATACGTTATACGTTATACGTTATACGTTATACGTTATACGTTATACGTTATACGTTATACGTTATACGTTATACGTTATACGTTATACGTTATACGTTATACGTTGTACGATATACGTTATACGTTATACGTTATACGTTATACGTTATACGTAATTCGTAATACGTTATACATGATACGTTATACGTTCTACGTTATACGATATACGTTATACGTTACACGTTATACGTTATACGTTGTACGATATACGTTATACGTTATACGTTATACGTTATACGTTATACGTTATACGTTATACGTTATACGTTATAAGTTATACGTTATAAGTCATAGGTTATACGTTATACGTTATTCGTTATACGTTATACGTAATATGTAATGCGTCATACGTTATACGTTATACGTTATTCGTTATACGTTTTACGTTATACGTTATACGTTATACGTTATACGTTATACGGTATACGTAATTCCTTATACGGTATACGTTATACGTTATACGTTATACGTTATACGTTATATGTTATACGTTATACATTATACGTTATACGTTATACGTTATACATTATACGTTATACGTTATACGTTATACATTACATGTTATGCGTTATACGTTATACGTTATACGTTATACGTTATACGTTATACGTTATACGTTATACGTTATACGTTATACGTTATACGTTATACGTTATACGTTATACGTTATACGTTATACGTTATACGTTATACGTTATACGTTATACGTTATACGTTATACGTTATACGTTATACGTTATACGTTATACGTTATACGTTATACGTTATACGTTATACGTTATACGTTATACGTCATAGGTTATACGTTATACGTTATACGTTATGCGTTATACGTTATACGTTATACGTTACACGTTATGCGTTATACGTTGTACGATATTCGTTATACGTTATATGTTATTAGTTATACGTTACACGGTATACGTTATACGTTGTACGTTACATGTTATACGTTATACGTTATACGTTTTACGTTATACGTTGTACGTTATACGTTATAAGTTGTACGTTATACGATATACGTTATACGTTATTCTTTATACGTTCTTCGTTACACGTTATACGTTATACGTTATACGTTATACGTTATACGTTATACGTTATACGTTATACGTTATACGTTATACGTTATACGTTATACGTTATGCGTTATACGTTATAAGTTATACGATATACGTTATACGTTATACGTTATACGTTATACGTTATACGTTATTCGTTATACGTTATACGTTATACGATATACGTTATACGTTATACGTTATACGTTATACGTTATACGTTATACGTTATACGTTATACGTTATACGTTATACGTTATACGTTATACGTTATACGTTATACGTTATACGTTATACGTTATACGTTATACGTTATACGTTATACGTTATACGTTATACGTTATACGTTATACGTTATACGTTATACGTTATACGTTATACGTTATACGTTATACGTTATACGTTATACGTTATACGTTATGCGTTATACGTTATACGTTATAAGTTATACGTTTTAAGTCATAGGTTATACGTTATACGTTATTCGTTATACGTTATACGTAATATGTAATGCGTCATACGTTATACGTTATACGTTATTCGTTATACGTTTCACGTTATACGTTGTACGATACACGTTATACGTTATACGAAATATGTAATACGTAATACGTTTTACGTTATTCGTTATACGTTCTTCGTTACACGTTATACGTTATACGTTATGCGTTATACGTTTTACGTTATTCGTGATACGATATACGTTATACGTTATACGTTATACGTTATACGTTATACGGTATACGTTATACGTTATACGTTATACGTTATACGCTATACGTTATACGTTATACGCTATACGTTATACGTAATATGTAATACGTAATACGTTTTACGTTATGCGTTATACGTTATACGTTATACGTTATACGTTATACGTTATACGTTATACGTTATACGTTATACGTTATACGTTATACGTTTTACGTTATTCGTGATACGTTATACGTTATACGTTATACGTTATACGTCATACGGTATACGTTATACGTTATACGTTATACGTTATACGTTATACGTTATACGTTATGCGTTATACGTTATACGTTATGCGTTATACGTTATACGTTATACGTTATACGTTATACGTTATACGTTATTCGTTATACGATATACGTTATACGTTATACGTTATACGTTATACGTGATAAGTTATACGTTATACGTTATACGTTATTCTTTATACGTTGTACGTTATACGTTATACGTTATACGTTATACGTTACACGTTGTACGTTATACGTTATACGTTATACGTTATACGTTATACGTTATACGTATACGTTATACGTTAGACGTTATACGTTATACGTTATACGTTATACGTTATACGTTATACGTTATACGTTATACGTTATACGTTATACGTTATACGTTATACGTTATACGTTATACGTTATACGTTATACGGTATACGTTATACGTTATACGTTATACGTTATACGCTATACGTTATACGTTATACGCTATTCGTTATACGTAATATGTAATGCTTCATACGTTTTACGTTATTCGTTATACGTTTTTCGTTACAAGTTATACGTTATACGTTATACGTTATAAGTTATATGTCATAAGTTATACGATACATGTTATACGTTATACGAAATATGTAATACGTAATACGTTTTACGATATTCGTTATACGTTCTTCGTTACACGTTATACGTTATACGTTATGCGTTATACGTTTTACGTTATTCGTGATACGTTATACGTTATACGTTATACGTTATACGGCATACGTTATACGTTATACGTTATACGTTATACGTTATACGTTATACGTTATACGTTATACGTTATACGTTATACGTTATACGTTATACGTTACATGCTATACGTTATACGTTATACGTTATACGTTATACGTTACACGTTATACGTTATACGTTATACGTTAGACGTTATACGTTATACGTTATACGTTATACGTCATACGTTATACGTTATACGTTATACCTTATACGTTATACGTTATACGTTATACGTGATAAGTTATACGTTACATGCTATACGTTATACGTTATACGTTATACATTGTACGTTATACGTTATACGTTATACGTTATACGTTATACGTTATGTGTCATACGTTATACGTCATACGTTATTCGTTATACGTTATACGTTATACGTTATACGTTATACGTTATACGTTATATGTTATACGTTATACGTTATACGTTATACGTTATACGTTATACGTGAAACGTTATACGTTATACGTTATATGTTATACGTTATTCTTTATACGTTATACGTTATACGTTATACGTTATACGTTGTACGTTATACGTTATACGTTATAAGTTATACGTTATACGTTATACGTCATACGTTATACGTCATACGTTATTCGTTATACGTTATACGTTATACGTTATACGTTATACGTTATACGTTATACGTTATACGTAATACGTTATACGGTATACGTTATACGTTATACGTTATACGTTATACGTTATATGTTATACGTTATACGTTATACGTTATACGTTATACGTTATACGTTATACGTTATATGTTATTCTTTATACGTTATACGTTATACGTTATACGTTATACGTCATACGTTATGCGTTATACGTTATACGTTATACGCTATACGTTATACGTTATACGTTATACGTTATACGTTATACGTTATACGTTATACGTTATACGTTATACGTTATACGTTTTACGATATACGATATACGTTATACGTTATACGTTATACGTTATACGCTATACTTTAACGTTATAGGTGTAACGTTATACGTTATACGTTATACGTTATTCGTAATACGTTATACGTGATACGTTATACTTTGTACGTTATACGTTATACGTTATACGTTATACGTTATACGCTATACATTATACGTTATACGTTATACATTACATGTTATGCGTTATACGTTATACGTTATACGTTATACGTTATACGTTATACGTTATACGTTATACGTTATACGTTATACGTTATACGTTATACGTTATACGTTATTCGTTATACGTTATACGTTATACGTTATACGTTATACGTTATACGTTATACGTTATACGTTATACGTTATACGTTATACGTTATACGTTATACGTTATACGTTATACGTCATAGGTTATACGTTATACGTTATACGTTATGCGTTATACGTTATACGTTATACGTTACACGTTATGCGTTATACGTTGTACGATATTCGTTATACGTTATATGTTATTAGTTATACGTTACACGGTATACGTTATACGTTGTACGTTACATGTTATACGTTATACGTTATACGTTTTACGTTATACGTTGTACGTTATACGTTATAAGTTGTACGTTATACGATATACGTTATACGTTATTCTTTATACGTTCTTCGTTACACGTTATACGTTATACGTTATACGTTATACGTTATACGTTATACGTTATACGTGAAACGTTATACATTATACGTTATATGTTATACGTTATTCTTTATACGTTATACGTTATACGTTATACGTTGTACGTTATACGTTATAAGTTATACGTTATACGTTATACGTCATACGTTATACGTCATACGTTATTCGTTATACGTTATACGTTATACGTTATACGTTATACGTTATACGTTATACGTTATACGTAATACGTTATACGGTATACGTTATACGTTATACGTTATACGTTATACGTTATATGTTATACGTTATACGTTATACGTTATACGTTATACGTTATATGTTATACGTTATACGTTATACGTTATACGTTATACGTTATACGTTATACGTTATACGTTATACGTTATACGTTATACGTTATACGTCATAGGTTATACGTTATACGTTATACGTTATGCGTTATACGTTATACGTTATACGTTACACGTTATGCGTTATACGTTGTACGATATTCGTTATACGTTATATGTTATTAGTTATACGTTACACGGTATACGTTATACGTTGTACGTTACATGTTATACGTTATACGTTATACGTTTTACGTTATACGTTGTACGTTATACGTTATAAGTTGTACGTTATACGATATACGTTATACGTTATTCTTTATACGTTCTTCGTTACACGTTATACGTTATACGTTATACGTTATACGTTATACGTTATACGTTATACGTGAAACGTTATACATTATACGTTATATGTTATACGTTATTCTTTATACGTTATACGTTATACGTTATACGTTGTACGTTATACGTTATACGTTATAAGTTATACGTTATACGTTATACGTCATACGTTATACGTCATACGTTATTCGTTATACGTTATACGTTATACGTTATACGTTATACGTTATACGTTATACGTTATACGTAATACGTTATACGGTATACGTTATACGTTATACGTTATACGTTATACGTTATATGTTATACGTTATACGTTATACGTTATACGTTATACGTTATATGTTATACGTTATACGTTATACGTTATACGTTATACGTTATACGTTATACGTTATACGTTATACGTTATACGTTATACGTTATACGTTATACGTTATACGTCATAGGTTATACGTTATACGTTATACGTTATGCGTTATACGTTATACGTTATACGTTACACGTTATGCGTTATACGTTGTACGATATTCGTTATACGTTATATGTTATTAGTTATACGTTACACGGTATACGTTATACGTTGTACGTTACATGTTATACGTTATACGTTATACGTTTTACGTTATACGTTGTACGTTATACGTTATAAGTTGTACGTTATACGATATACGTTATACGTTATTCTTTATACGTTCTTCGTTACACGTTATACGTTATACGTTATACGTTATACGTGAAACGTTATACATTATACGTTATATGTTATACGTTATTCTTTATACGTTATACGTTATACGTTATACGTTGTACGTTATACGTTATACGTTATAAGTTATACGTTATACGTTATACGTCATACGTTATACGTTTTACGTTATACGTTGTACGTTATACGTTATAAGTTGTACGTTATACGATATACGTTATACGTTATTCTTTATACGTTCTTCGTTACACGTTATACGTTATACGTTATACGTTATACGTTATACGTTATACGTTATACGTGAAACGTTATACATTATACGTTATATGTTATACGTTATTCTTTATACGTTATACGTTATACGTTATACGTTGTACGTTATACGTTATACGTTATAAGTTATACGTTATACGTTATACGTCATACGTTATACGTCATACGTTATTCGTTATACGTTATACGTTATACGTTATACGTTATACGTTATACGTATACGTTATACGTTATACGTAATACGTTATACGGTATACGTTATACGTTATACGTTATACGTTATACGTTATATGTTATACGTTATACGTTATACGTTATACGTTATACGTTATATGTTATACGTTATACGTTATACGTTATACGTTATACGTTATACGTTATACGTTATACGTTGTACGTTACACGTTATACGTTATTCGTTATACGTTATACGTTATACGTAATTCGTAATACGTTATACCTGATACGTTCTACGTTATACGTTATACGTTATACGTTATACGTTATACGTAATACGTGATAAGTTATACGTTATACGTTATACGTTACTCTTTATACGTTATACGTTATACGTTATACGTTATACGTCATACGTTATACGTTATACGTTATACGTTATACGTTATACGTTATACGTTATACGTTATACGTTATACGTTATACGTTAGACGTTATACGTTATACGTTATACGTTATACGTTATACGTTATACGTTATGCGTTATACGTTATACGTTATACGTTATACGTTATACGTTATACGTTATACGTTATACGTTGTACGTTATACGTTATACGTTATACGTTATACGTTATACGTTATACGTTATACGTTATACGTAATTCGTAATACGTTATACCTGGTACGTTATACGTTCTACGTTATACGTTATACGTTATACGTTATACGTTATACGTAATACGTGATAAGTTATACGTTATACGTTATACGTTATTCTTTATACGTTATACGTTATACGTTATACGTTATACGTCACTCGTTATACGTTATACGTTATACGTTATACGTTATACGTTATACGTTATACGTTATACGTTATACGTTATACGTTATACGTTAGACGTTATACGTTATACGTTATACGTTATACGTCATACGTTATACGTTATACGTTATACCTTATACGTTATACGTTATACGTTATACGTGATAAGTTATACGTCACATGCTATACGTTATACGTTATACGTTATACATTGGACGTTATACGTTATACGTTATACGTTATACGTTATACGTTATGCGTCATACGTTATACGTCATACGTTATTCGTTATACGTTATACGTTATACGTTATACGTTATACGTTATACGTTATACGTTATATGTTATACGTTATACGTTATACGTTATACGTTATACGTTATACGTGAAACGTTATACGTTATACGTTATATGTTATACGTTATTCTTTATACGTTATACGTTATACGTTATACGTTGTACGTTATACGTTATACGTTATAAGTTATACGTTATACGTTATACGTCATACGTTATACGTCATACGTTATTCGTTATACGTTATACGTTATACGTTATACGTTATACGTTATACGTTATACGTTATACGTAATACGTTATACGGTATACGTTATACGTTATACGTTATACGTTATACGTTATACGTTATATGTTATACGTTATACGTTATACGTTATACGTTATACGTTATATGTTATTCTTTATACGTTATACGTTATACGTTATACGTTATACGTCATACGTTATACGTTATACGTTATACGTTATACGTTATACGTTATACGTGATAAGTTATACGTTATACGTTATACGTTATTCTTTATACGTTATACGTTATACGTTATACGTTATACGTCATACGTTATACGTTATACGTTATACGTTATACGTTATACGTTATACGTTATACGTTATACGTTATACGTTATACGTTATACGTTTTACGATATACGATATACGTTATACGTTATACGTTATACGTTATACGCTATACTTTAACGTTATAGGTGTAACGTTATACGTTATACGTTATACGTTATTCGTAATACGTTATACGTGATACGTTATACTTTGTACGTTATACGTTATACGTTATACGTTATACGTTATACGTTATACATTATACGTTATACGTTATACATTACATGTTATGCGTTATGCGTTATACGTTATACGTTATACGTTATACGTTATACGTTATACGTTATACGTTATACGTTATACGTTATACGTTATACGTTATACGTTATACGTTATACGTTATACGTTATACGTTATACGTTATACGTTATACGTTATACGTTATACGTTATACGTTATACGTTATACGTTATACGTTATACGTTATACGTTATACGTTATACGTTATACGTTATACGTCATAGGTTATACGTTATACGTTATACGTTATGCGTTATACGTCATACGTTATACGTTACACGTTATGCGTTATACGTTGTACGATATTCGTTATACGTTATATGTTATTAGTTATACGTTACACGGTATACGTTATACGTTGTACGTTACATGTTATACGTTATACGTTATACGTTTTACGTTATACGTTGTACGTTATACGTTATAAGTTGTACGTTATACGATATACGTTATACGTTATTTTTTATACGTTCTTCGTTACACGTTATACGTTATACGTTATACGTTATACGTTATACGTTATACGTTATACGTTATACGTTATACGTTATACGTTATACGTTATACGTTATACGTTATACGTTATGCGTTATTCGTTATAAGTTATACGATATACGTTATACGTTATACGTTATACGTTATACGTTATACGTTATACGTTATTCGTTATACCTGATACGTTCTACGTTATACGTTATACGTTATACGTTATACGTTATACGTAATACGTGATAAGTTATACGTTATACGTTATACGTTACTCTTTATACGTTATACGTTATACGTTATACGTTATACGTAATACGTTATACGTTATACGTTATACGTTATACGTTATACGTTATACGTTATACGTTATACGTTATACGTTATACGTTATACGTTATACGTTAGACGTTATACGATATACGTTATACGTTATACGTTATACGCTATACGTTATGCGTTATACGTTATACGTTATACGTTATACGTTATACGTTATACGTTATACGTTATACGTTGTACGTTATACGTTATACGTTATACGTTATACGTTATACGTTATACGTTATACGTTATTCTTTATACGTTATACGTTATACGTTATACGTTATACGTTATACGTCATACGTTATACGTTATACGTTATACGTTATACGTTATACGTTATACGTTATACGTTATACGTTATACGTTATACGTTATACGTTAGACGTTATACGTTATACGTTATACGTTATTCGTCATACGTTATACGTTATACGTTATACCTTATACGTTATACGTTATACGTTATACGTGATAAGTTATACGTTACATGCTATACGTTATACGTTATACGTTATACATTGTACGTTATACGTTATACGTTATACGTTATACGTTATACGTTATGCGTCATACGTTATACGTCATACGTTATTCGTTATACGTTATACGTTATACGTTATACGTTATACGTTATACGTTATACGTTATACGTTATACGTTATATGTTATACGCTATACGTTATACGTTATACGTTATACGTTATACGTGAAACGTTATACGTTATACGTTATATGTTATACGTTATTCTTTATACGTTATACGTTATACGTTATACGTTGTACGTTATACGTTATACGTTATAAGTTATACGTTATACGTTATACGTCATACGTTATACGTCATACGTTATTCGTTATACGTTATACGTTATACGTTATACGTTATACGTTATACGTTATACGTTATACGTAATACGTTATACGGTATTCGTTATACGTTATACGTTATACGTTATACGTTATATGTTATACGTTATACGTTATACGTTATACGTTATACGTTATACGTTATATGTTATTCTTTATTCGTTATACGTTATACGTTATACGTTATACGTCATACGTTATACGTTATACGTTATACGTTATACGTTATACGTTATACGTGATAAGTTATACGTTATACGTTATACGTTATTCTTTATACGTTATACGTTATACGTTATACGTTATACGTCATACGTTATACGTTATACGTTATACGTTATACGTTATACGTTAAACGTTATACGTTATACGTTATACGTTATACGTTTTACGATATACGATATACGTTATACGTTATACGTTATACGTTATACGCTATACTTTAACGTTATAGGTGTAACGTTATACGTAATACGTTATACGGTATTCGTTATACGTTATACGTTATTCGTAATACGTTATACGTGATACGTTATACTTTGTACGTTATACGTTATACGTTATACATTATACGTTATACGTTATACATTACATGTTATGCGTTATACGTTATACGTTATACGTTATACGTTATACGTTATACGTTATACGTTATACGTTATACGTTATACGTTATACGTTATACGTTATACGTTATACGTTATACGTTATACGTCATACGTTATACGTTATACGTTATACGTTATACGTTATACGTTATACGTTATACGTTATACGTTATACGTTATACGTTATACGTTATACGTTATACGTTATACGTTATACGTTATACGTTATACGTTATACGTTATACGTCATAGGTTATACGTTATACGTTATACGTTATGCGTTATACGTTATACGTTATACGTTACACGTTATGCGTTATACGTTGTACGATATTCGTTATACGTTATATGTTATTAGTTATACGTTACACGGTATACGTTATACGTTGTACGTTACATGTTATACGTTATACGTTATACGTTTTACGTTATACGTTGTACGTTATACGTTATAAGTTGTACGTTATACGATATACGTTATACGTTATTTTTTATACGTTCTTCGTTACACGTTATACGTTATACGTTATACGTTATACGTTATACGTTATACGTTATACGTTATACGTTATACGTTATACGTTATACGTTATACGTTATACGTTATACGTTATACGTTATGCGTTATTCGTTATAAGTTATACGATATACGTTATACGTTATACGTTATACGTTATACGTTATACGTTATACGTTATTCGTTATACCTGATACGTTCTACGTTATACGTTATACGTTATACGTTATACGTTATACGTAATACGTGATAAGTTATACGTTATACGTTATACGTTACTCTTTATACGTTATACGTTATACGTTATACGTTATACGTAATACGTTATACGTTATACGTTATACGTTATACGTTATACGTTATACGTTATACGTTATACGTTATACGTTATACGTTATACGTTATACGTTATACGTTATACGTTAGACGTTATACGTTATACGTTATACGTTATACGTTATACGCTATACGTTATGCGTTATACGTTATACGTTATACGTTATACGTTATACGTTGTACGTTATATGTTATACGTTGTACGTTATACGTTATACGTTATACGTTATACGTTATACGTTATACGTTATACGTAATTCGTAATACGTTATACCTGGTACGTTATACGTTCTACGTTATACGTTATACGTTATACGTTATACGTTAAACGTAATACGTGATAAGTTATACGTTATACGTTATACGTTATTCTTTATACGTTATACGTTATACGTTATACGTTATACGTTATACGTCATACGTTATACGTTATACGTTATACGTTATACGTTATACGTTATACGTTATACGTTATACGTTATACGTTATACGTTATACGTGATAAGTTATACGTTACATGCTATACGTTATACGTTATACGTTATACATTGTACGTTATACGTTATACGTTATACGTTATACGTTATACGTTATGCGTCATACGTTATACGTCATACGTTATTCGTTATACGTTATACGTTATACGTTATACGTTATACGTTATACGTTATACGTTATACGTTATATGTTATACGTTATACGTTATACGTTATACGTTATACGTTATACGTGAAACGTTATACGTTATACGTTATATGTTATACGTTATTCTTTATACGTTATACGTTATACGTTATACGTTGTACGTTATACGTTATACGTTATAAGTTATACGTTATACGTTATACGTCATACGTTATACGTCATACGTTATTCGTTATACGTTATACGTTATACGTTATACGTTATACGTTATACGTCATACGTTATACGTAATACGTTATACGGTATTCGTTATACGTTATACGTTATACGTTATACGTTATATGTTATACGTTATACGTTATACGTTATACGTTATACGTTATACGTTATACGTTATATGTTATTCTTTATACGTTATACGTTATACGTTATACGTCATACGTTATACGTTATACGTTATACGTTATACGTTATACGTTATACGTGATAAGTTATACGTTATACGTTATACGTTATTCTTTATACGTTATACGTTATACGTTATACGTTATACGTCATACGTTATACGTTATACGTTATACGTTATACGTTATACGTTATACGTTATACGTTATACGTTATACGTTTTACGATATACGATATACATTATACGTTATACGTTATACGTTATACGCTATACTTTAACGTTATAGGTGTAACGTTATACGTTATACGTTATACGTTATTCGTAATACGTTATACGTGATACGTTATACTTTGTACGTTATACGTTATACGTTATACGTTATACGTTATACGTTATACATTATACGTTATACGTTATACATTACATGTTATGCGTTATACGTTATACGTTATACGTTATACGTTATACGTTATACGTTATACGTTATACGTTATACGTTATACGTTATACGTTATACGTTATACGTTATACGTTATACGTTATACGTTATACGTTATACGTTATACGTTATACGTTATACGTTATACGTTATACGTTATACGTTATACGTTATACGTTATACGTTATACGTTATACGTTATACGTTATACGTCATAGGTTATACGTTATACGTTATACGTTATGCGTTATACGTTATACGTTATACGTTACACGCTATGCGTTATACGTTGTACGATATTCGTTATACGTTATATGTTATTAGTTATACGTTACACGGTATACGTTATACGTTGTACGTTACATGTTATACGTTATACGTTATACGTTTTACGTTATACGTTGTACGTTATACGTTATAAGTTGTACGTTATACGATATACGTTATACGTTATACGTTATACGTTATACGTTATACGTTATACGTTATACGTTATACGTTATACGTTATACGTTATACGTTATACGTTATACGTTATACGTTATACGTTATACGTTATACGTTATACGTTATACGTTATTCGTTATACGTTATACGTTATACGATATACGTTATACGTTATACGTTATACGTTATACGTTATACGTTATACGTTATACGTTATACGTTATACGTTATACGTTATACGTTATACGTTATACGTTATACGTTATACGTTATACGTTATACGTTATACGTTATACGTTATACGTTATACGTTATACGTTATACGTTATACGTTATACGTTATACGTTATACGTTATACGTTATACGTTATACGTTATGCGTTATACGTTATACGTTATAAGTTATACGTTATAAGTCATAGGTTATACGTTATACGTTATTCGTTATACGTTATACGTAATATGTAATGCGTCATACGTTATACGTTATACGTTATTCGTTATACGTTTTACGTTATACGTTATACGTTATACGTTATACGTTATACGTTACATGCTATACGTTATACGTTATACGTTATGCGTTGTACGTTATGCGTTATACGTTATACGTTATACGTTATACGTTATACGTTATACGTTATACGTTATACGTTATACGTTATACGTTATACGTGATACGTTATACGTAATACGTTATACGTAATACGATATACGATATACGTTATACGTTATACGTTATACGTTATATAGTAAGTTATACGTTATACGTTATACGTTATACGTTATACGTTATACGTTATACGTTATACGTTATACGTTATACGTTATACGTTATACGGCATACGTTATACGTTATACGTTATACGTTATACGTTATACGTTATACGTTATACGTTATAAGTTATACGTTATACGTTATACGTTATACGTTACATGCTATACGTTATACGTTATACGTTATACGTTATACGTTACACGTTATACGTTATACGTTATACGTTATACGTTATACGTTAGACGTTATACGTTATGCGTTATACGTCATACGTTATACGTCATACGTTATTCGTTATACGTTATACGTTATACGTTATACGTTATACGTTATACGTTATTCTTTATACGTTATACGTCATACGGTATACGTTATACGTTATACGTTATACGTTATACGTTATACGTTATACGTTATACGTTATACGTTATGCGTTATACGTTATACGTTATACGTTATACGTTATACGTTATACGTTATTCGTTATACGATATACGTTATACGTTATACGTTATACGTTATACGTTATACGTTATACGTTATACGTTATACGTTATACGTGATAAGTTATACGTTATACGTTATACGTTATTCTTTATACGTTGTACGTTATACGTTATACGTTATACGTTATACGTTATACGTTGTACGTTATACGTTATACGTTATACGTTATACGTTATACGTATACGTTATACGTTAGACGTTATACGTTATACGTTATACGTTATACGTTATACGTTATACGTTATACGTTATACGTTATACGTTATACGTTATACGTTATACGTTATACGTTATACGTTATACGGTACACGTTATACGTTATACGTTATACGTTATACGCTATACGTTATACGTTATACGCTATACGTTATACGTAATATGTAATGCTTCATACGTTTTACGTTATTCGTTATACGTTTTTCGTTACAAGTTATACGTTATACGTTATACGTTATAAGTTATATGTCATAAGTTATACGATACATGTTATACGTTATACGAAATATGTAATACGTAATACGTTTTACGATATTCGTTATACGTTCTTCGTTATACGTTATACGTTATACGTTATGCGTTATACGTTTTACGTTATTCGTGATACGTTATACGTTATACGTTATACGTTATACGGCATACGTTATACGTTATACGTTATACGTTATACGTTATACGTTATACGTTATACGTTACATGCTATACGTTATACGTTATACGTTATACGTTATACGTTACACGTTATACGTTATACGTTATACGTTATACGTTATACGTTAGACGTTATACGTTATACGTTATACGTCATACGTTATACGTCATACGTTATTCGTTATACGTTATACGTTATACGTTATACGTTATACGTTATACGTTATTCTTTATACGTTATACGTTATACGTTATACGTTATGCGTCATACGTTATACGTTATACGTTATACGTTATACGTTATACGTTATACGTTATACGTCATACGTTATACGTCATACGTTATAGGTTATACGTTATACGATATACGTTATACGTTATACTTTATGCGTTATTCGTTATACGTTTTACGTTATACGTTACACGTAATTCGTAATACGTTATACCTGATACGTTCTACGTTCTACGTTATACGTTATACGTTATACGTTATACGTTATACGTTATACGTTATACGTTATACGTTATACGTTATACGTTATACGTTATACGTTATACGTTATACGTTATACGTTATACGTTATACGTTATACGTTATACGTTATACGTTATACGTTATACGTTATACGTTATACGTTATACGTTATACGTTATACGTTATTCGTTATACGTTATACGTTATACGATATACGTTATACGTTATACGTTATACGTTATACGTTATACGTTATACGTTATACGTTATACGTTATACGTTATACGTTATACGTTAGACGTTATACGTTATACGTTATACGTTATTCGTCATACGTTATACGTTATACGTTATACCTTATACGTTATACGTTATACGTTATACGTGATAAGTTATACGTTACATGCTATACGTTATACGTTATACGTTATACATTGTACGTTATACGTTATACGTTATACGTTATACGTTATACGTTATGCGTCATACGTTATACGTCATACGTTATTCGTTATACGTTATACGTTAGACGTTATACGTTATACGTTATACGTTATTCGTCATACGTTATACGTTATACGTTATACCTTATACGTTATACGTTATACGTTATACGTTATACGTTATACGTTATACGTTATACGTTATACGTTAGACGTTATACGTTATACGTTATACGTTATTCGTCATACGTTATACGTTATACGTTATACCTTATACGTTATACGTTATACGTTATACGTGATAAGTTATACGTTACATGCTATACGTTATACGTTATACGTTATACATTGTACGTTATACGTTATACGTTATACGTTATACGTTATACGTTATGCGTCATACGTTATACGTCATACGTTATTCGTTATACGTTATACGTTATACGTTATACGTTATACGTTATACGTTATACGTTATACGTTATACGTTATATGTTATACGTTATACGTTATACGTTATACGTTATACGTTATACGTGAAACGTTATACGTTATACGTTATATGTTATACGTTATTCTTTATACGTTATACGTTATACGTTATACGTTGTACGTTATACGTTATACGTTATAAGTTATACGTTATACGTTATACGTCATACGTTATACGTCATACGTTATTCGTTATACGTTATACGTTATACGTTATACGTTATACGTTATACGTTATACGTTATACGTAATACGTTATACGGTATTCGTTATACGTTATACGTTATACGTTATACGTTATATGTTATACGTTATACGTTATACGTTATACGTTATACGTTATACGTTATATGTTATTCTTTATTCGTTATACGTTATACGTTATACGTTATACGTCATACGTTATACGTTATACGTTATACGTTATACGTTATACGTTATACGTGATAAGTTATACGTTATACGTTATACGTTATTCTTTATACGTTATACGTTATACGTTATACGTTATACGTCATACGTTATACGTTATACGTTATACGTTATACGTTATACGTTAAACGTTATACGTTATACGTTATACGTTATACGTTTTACGATATACGATATACGTTATACGTTATACGTTATACGTTATACGCTATACTTTAACGTTATAGGTGTAACGTTATACGTAATACGTTATACGGTATTCGTTATACGTTATACGTTATTCGTAATACGTTATACGTGATACGTTATACTTTGTACGTTATACGTTATACGTTATACATTATACGTTATACGTTATACATTACATGTTATGCGTTATACGTTATACGTTATACGTTATACGTTATACGTTATACGTTATACGTTATACGTTATACGTTATACGTTATACGTTATACGTTATACGTTATACGTTATACGTTATACGTCATACGTTATACGTTATACGTTATACGTTATACGTTTTACGTTATACGTTATACGTTATACGTTATACGTTATACGTTATACGTTATACGTTATACGTTATACGTTATACGTTATACGTTATACGTTATACGTTATACGTCATAGGTTATACGTTATACGTTATACGTTATGCGTTATACGTTATACGTTATACGTTACACGTTATGCGTTATACGTTGTACGATATTCGTTATACGTTATATGTTATTAGTTATACGTTACACGGTATACGTTATACGTTGTACGTTACATGTTATACGTTATACGTTATACGTTTTACGTTATACGTTGTACGTTATACGTTATAAGTTGTACGTTATACGATATACGTTATACGTTATTTTTTATACGTTCTTCGTTACACGTTATACGTTATACGTTATACGTTATACGTTATACGTTATACGTTATACGTTATACGTTATACGTTATACGTTATACGTTATACGTTATACGTTATACGTTATACGTTATGCGTTATTCGTTATAAGTTATACGATATACGTTATACGTTATACGTTATACGTTATACGTTATACGTTATACGTTATTCGTTATACCTGATACGTTCTACGTTATACGTTATACGTTATACGTTATACGTTATACGTAATACGTGATAAGTTATACGTTATACGTTATACGTTACTCTTTATACGTTATACGTTATACGTTATACGTTATACGTAATACGTTATACGTTATACGTTATACGTTATACGTTATACGTTATACGTTATACGTTATACGTTATACGTTATACGTTATACGTTATACGTTATACGTTATACGTTAGACGTTATACGTTATACGTTATACGTTATACGTTATACGCTATACGTTATGCGTTATACGTTATACGTTATACGTTATACGTTATACGTTGTACGTTATATGTTATACGTTGTACGTTATACGTTATACGTTATACGTTATACGTTATAGGTTATACGTTATACGTAATTCGTAATACGTTATACCTGGTACGTTATACGTTCTACGTTATACGTTATACGTTATACGTTATACGTTAAACGTAATACGTGATAAGTTATACGTTATACGTTATACGTTATTCTTTATACGTTATACGTTATACGTTATACGTTATACGTTATACGTCATACGTTATACGTTATACGTTATACGTTATACGTTATACGTTATACGTTATACGTTATACGTTATACGTTATACGTTATACGTGATAAGTTATACGTTACATGCTATACGTTATACGTTATACGTTATACATTGTACGTTATACGTTATACGTTATACGTTATACGTTATACGTTATGCGTCATACGTTATACGTCATACGTTATTCGTTATACGTTATACGTTATACGTTATACGTTATACGTTATACGTTATACGTTATACGTTATATGTTATACGTTATACGTTATACGTTATACGTTATACGTTATACGTGAAACGTTATACGTTATACGTTATATGTTATACGTTATTCTTTATACGTTATACGTTATACGTTATACGTTGTACGTTATACGTTATACGTTATAAGTTATACGTTATACGTTATACGTCATACGTTATACGTCATACGTTATTCGTTATACGTTATACGTTATACGTTATACGTTATACGTTATACGTCATACGTTATACGTAATACGTTATACGGTATTCGTTATACGTTATACGTTATACGTTATACGTTATATGTTATACGTTATACGTTATACGTTATACGTTATACGTTATACGTTATACGTTATATGTTATTCTTTATACGTTATACGTTATACGTTATACGTCATACGTTATACGTTATACGTTATACGTTATACGTTATACGTTATACGTGATAAGTTATACGTTATACGTTATACGTTATTCTTTATACGTTATACGTTATACGTTATACGTTATACGTCATACGTTATACGTTATACGTTATACGTTATACGTTATACGTTATACGTTATACGTTATACGTTATACGTTTTACGATATACGATATACATTATACGTTATACGTTATACGTTATACGCTATACTTTAACGTTATAGGTGTAACGTTATACGTTATACGTTATACGTTATTCGTAATACGTTATACGTGATACGTTATACTTTGTACGTTATACGTTATATGTTATACGTTATACGTTATACGTTATACATTATACGTTATACGTTATACATTACATGTTATGCGTTATACGTTATACGTTATACGTTATACGTTATACGTTATACGTTATACGTTATACGTTATACGTTATACGTTATACGTTATACGTTATACGTTATACGTTATACGTTATACGTTATACGTTATACGTTATACGTTATACGTTATACGTTATACGTTATACGTTATACGTTATACGTTATACGTTATACGTTATACGTTATACGTTATACGTTATACGTCATAGGTTATACGTTATACGTTATACGTTATGCGTTATACGTTATACGTTATACGTTACACGCTATGCGTTATACGTTGTACGATATTCGTTATACGTTATATGTTATTAGTTATACGTTACACGGTATACGTTATACGTTGTACGTTACATGTTATACGTTATACGTTATACGTTTTACGTTATACGTTGTACGTTATACGTTATAAGTTGTACGTTATACGATATACGTTATACGTTATACGTTATACGTTATACGTTATACGTTATACGTTATACGTTATACGTTATACGTTATACGTTATACGTTATACGTTATACGTTATACGTTATACGTTATACGTTATACGTTATACGTTATACGTTATTCGTTATACGTTATACGTTATACGATATACGTTATACGTTATACGTTATACGTTATACGTTATACGTTATACGTTATACGTTATACGTTATACGTTATACGTTATACGTTATACGTTATACGTTATACGTTATACGTTATACGTTATACGTTATACGTTATACGTTATACGTTATACGTTATACGTTATACGTTATACGTTATACGTTATACGTTATACGTTATACGTTATACGTTATACGTTATGCGTTATACGTTATACGTTATAAGTTATACGTTATAAGTCATAGGTTATACGTTATACGTTATTCGTTATACGTTATACGTAATATGTAATGCGTCATACGTTATACGTTATACGTTATTCGTTATACGTTTTACGTTATACGTTATACGTTATACGTTATACGTTATACGTTACATGCTATACGTTATACGTTATACGTTATGCGTTGTACGTTATGCGTTATACGTTATACGTTATACGTTATACGTTATACGTTATACGTTATACGTTATACGTTATACGTTATACGTTATACGTGATACGTTATACGTAATACGTTATACGTAATACGATATACGATATACGTTATACGTTATACGTTATACGTTATATAGTAAGTTATACGTTATACGTTATACGTTATACGTTATACGTTATACGTTATACGTTATACGTTATACGTTATACGTTATACGTTATACGGCATACGTTATACGTTATACGTTATACGTTATACGTTATACGTTATACGTTATACGTTATAAGTTATACGTTATACGTTATACGTTATACGTTACATGCTATACGTTATACGTTATACGTTATACGTTATACGTTACACGTTATACGTTATACGTTATACGTTATACGTTATACGTTAGACGTTATACGTTATGCGTTATACGTCATACGTTATACGTCATACGTTATTCGTTATACGTTATACGTTATACGTTATACGTTATACGTTATACGTTATTCTTTATACGTTATACGTCATACGGTATACGTTATACGTTATACGTTATACGTTATACGTTATACGTTATACGTTATACGTTATACGTTATGCGTTATACGTTATACGTTATACGTTATACGTTATACGTTATACGTTATTCGTTATACGATATACGTTATACGTTATACGTTATACGTTATACGTTATACGTTATACGTTATACGTTATACGTTATACGTGATAAGTTATACGTTATACGTTATACGTTATTCTTTATACGTTGTACGTTATACGTTATACGTTATACGTTATACGTTATACGTTGTACGTTATACGTTATACGTTATACGTTATACGTTATACGTATACGTTATACGTTAGACGTTATACGTTATACGTTATACGTTATACGTTATACGTTATACGTTATACGTTATACGTTATACGTTATACGTTATACGTTATACGTTATACGTTATACGTTATACGGTACACGTTATACGTTATACGTTATACGTTATACGCTATACGTTATACGTTATACGCTATACGTTATACGTAATATGTAATGCTTCATACGTTTTACGTTATTCGTTATACGTTTTTCGTTACAAGTTATACGTTATACGTTATACGTTATAAGTTATATGTCATAAGTTATACGATACATGTTATACGTTATACGAAATATGTAATACGTAATACGTTTTACGATATTCGTTATACGTTCTTCGTTATACGTTATACGTTATACGTTATGCGTTATACGTTTTACGTTATTCGTGATACGTTATACGTTATACGTTATACGTTATACGGCATACGTTATACGTTATACGTTATACGTTATACGTTATACGTTATACGTTATACGTTACATGCTATACGTTATACGTTATACGTTATACGTTATACGTTACACGTTATACGTTATACGTTATACGTTATACGTTATACGTTAGACGTTATACGTTATACGTTATACGTCATACGTTATACGTCATACGTTATTCGTTATACGTTATACGTTATACGTTATACGTTATACGTTATACGTTATTCTTTATACGTTATACGTTATACGTTATACGTTATGCGTCATACGTTATACGTTATACGTTATACGTTATACGTTATACGTTATACGTTATACGTCATACGTTATACGTCATACGTTATAGGTTATACGTTATACGATATACGTTATACGTTATACTTTATGCGTTATTCGTTATACGTTTTACGTTATACGTTACACGTAATTCGTAATACGTTATACCTGATACGTTCTACGTTCTACGTTATACGTTATACGTTATACGTTATACGTTATACGTTATACGTTATACGTTATACGTTATACGTTATACGTTATACGTTATACGTTATACGTTATACGTTATACGTTATACGTTATACGTTATACGTTATACGTTATACGTTATACGTTATACGTTATACGTTATACGTTATACGTTATACGTTATACGTTATTCGTTATACGTTATACGTTATACGATATACGTTATACGTTATACGTTATACGTTATACGTTATACGTTATACGTTATACGTTATACGTTATACGTTATACGTTATACGTTATACGTTATACGTTATACGTTATACGTTATACGTTATACGTTATACGTTATACGTTATACGTTATACGTTATACGTTATACGTTATACGTTATACGTTATACGTTATACGTTATACGGTATACGTTATACGTTATGCGTCATACGTTATACGTTATAAGTTATACGTTATAAGTCATAGGTTATACGTTATACGTTATTCGTTATACGTTATACGTAATATGTAATGCTTCATACGTTATACGTTATACGTTATTCGTTATACGTTTTACGTTATACGTTATACGTTATACGTTATACGTTATACGTTATACGTTACATGCTATACGTTATACGTTATACGTTATGCGTTGTACGTTATGCGTTATATGTTATACGTTATACGTTATACGTTATACGTTATACGTTATACGTTATACGTTATACGTTATACGTTATACGTGATACGTTATACGTAATACGTTATACGTAATACGATATACGATATACGTTATACGTTATACGTTATACGTTATATAGTAAGTTATACGTTATACGTTATACGTTATACGTTATACGTTATACGTTATACGTTATACGTTATACGTTATACGTTATACGGCATACGTTATACGTTATACGTTATACGTTATACGTTATACGTTATACGTTATACGTTATAAGTTATACGTTATACGTTATACGTTATACGTTACATGCTATACGTTATACGTTATACGTTATACGTTATACGTTACACGTTATACGTTATACGTTATACGTTATACGTTATACGTTAGACGTTATACGTTATGCGTTATACGTCATACGTTATACGTCATACGTTATTCGTTATACGTTATACGTTATACGTTATACGTTATACGTTATACGTTATTCTTTATACGTTATACGTCATACGGTATACGTTATACGTTATACGTTATACGTTATACGTTATACGTTATACGTTATACGTTATACGTTATGCGTTATACGTTATACGTTATACGTTATACGTTATACGTTATACGTTATTCGTTATACGATATACGTTATACGTTATACGTTATACGTTATACGTTATACGTTATACGTTATACGTGATAAGTTATACGTTATACGTTATACGTTATTCTTTATACGTTGTACGTTATACGTTATACGTTATACGTTATACGTTATACGTTGTACGTTATACGTTATACGTTATACGTTATACGTTATACGTATACGTTATACGTTAGACGTTATACGTTATACGTTATACGTTATACGTTATACGTTATACGTTATACGTTATACGTTATACGTTATACGTTATACGTTATACGTTATACGTTATACGTTATACGGTACACGTTATACGTTATACGTTATACGTTATACGCTATACGTTATACGTTATACGCTATACGTTATACGTAATATGTAATGCTTCATACGTTTTACGTTATTCGTTATACGTTTTTCGTTACAAGTTATACGTTATGCGTTATACGTTATAAGTTATATGTCATAAGTTATACGATACATGTTATACGTTATACGAAATATGTAATACGTAATACGTTTTACGATATTCGTTATACGTTCTTCGTTATACGTTATACGTTATACGTTATGCGTTATACGTTTTACGTTATTCGTGATACGTTATACGTTATACGTTATACATTATACGGCATACGTTATACGTTATACGTTATACGTTATACGTTATACGTTATACGTTATACGTTATAAGTTATACGTTATACGTTATACGTTATACGTTACATGCTATACGTTATACGTTATACGTTATACGTTATACGTTACACGTTATACGTTATACGTTATACGTTATACGTTATACGTTAGACGTTATACGTTATACGTTATACGTCATACGTTATACGTCATACGTTATTCGTTATACGTTATACGTTATACGTTATACGTTATACGTTATACGTTATTCTTTATACGTTATACGTTATACGTTATACGTTATACGTCATACGTTATACGTTATACGTTATACGTTATACGTTATACGTTATACGTTATACGTTATACGTCATACGTTATACGTCATACGTTATAGGTCATACGTTATACGATATACGTTATACGTTATACTTTATGCGTTATTCGTTATACGTTTTACGTTATACGTTACACGTAATTCGTAATACGTTATACCTGATACGTTCTACGTTCTACGTTATACGCTATACGTTATACGTTATACGTTATACGTTATACGTTATATGTTATACGTTATACGTTATACGTTATACGTTATACGTTATACGTTATACGTTATACGTTATACGTTATACGTTATACGTTATACGTTATACGTTATAAGTTATGCGTTACATGCTATACGTTATACGTTATACGTTATACGTTATACGTTACACGTTATACGTTATACGTTATACGTTATACGTTATACGTTATACGTTATACGTTATACGTTATACGTTATACGTTATACGTTATACGTTATACGTTATACGTTATACGTTATACGTTATACGTTATACGTCATAGGTTATACGTTATACGTTATACGTTATGCGTTATACGTTATACGTTATACGTTATATGTTATACGTTATACGTTATACGTTATACGTTATACGTTGTACGTTATACGTCATACGTTATACGTTATACGTTATACGTTATACGTAATTCGTAATACGTTATACCTGGTACGTTATACGTTCTACGTTATACGTTATACGTTATACGTTATACGTTATACGTAATACGTGATAAGTTATACGTTATACGTTATACGTTACTCTTTATACGTTATACGTTATACGTTATACGTTATACGTCATACGTTATACGTTATTCTTTATACGTTATACGTTATACGTTATACGTTGTACGTTATACGTTATACGTTATAAGTTATACGTTATACGTTATACGTCATACGTTATACGTCATACGTTATTCGTTATACGTTATACGTTATACGTTATACGTTATACGTTATACGTTATACGTTATACGTAATACGTTATACGGTATACGTTATACGTTATACGTTATACGTTATACGTTATATGTTATACGTTATACGTTATACGTTATACGTTATACGTTATATGTTATACGTTATACGTTATACGTTATACGTTATACGTTATACGTTATACGTTATACGTTATACGTTGTACGTTACAGGTTATACGTTATACGTTATACGTTATACGTTATACGTTATACGTAATTCGTAATACGTTATACCTGATACGTTATACGTTCTACGTTATACGTTATACGTTATACGTTATACGTTATACGTTATACGTTATTCTTTATACGTTATACGTTATACGTTATACGTTATACGTCATACGTTATACGTTATACGTTATACGTTATACGTTATACGTTATACGTTATACGTTGTACGTTATACGTTATACGTTATACGTTATACGTTATACGTATACGTTATACGTTAGACGTTATACGTTATACGTTATACGTTATACGTTATACGTTATACGTTATACGTTATACGTTATACGTTATACGTTATACGTTATACATTATACGTTATACGTTATACGTTATACGGTACACGTTATACGTTATACGTTATACGTTATACGCTATACGTTATACGTTATACGCTATACGTTATACGTAATATGTAATGCTTCATACGTTTTACGTTATTCGTTATACGTTTTTCGTTACAAGTTATACGTTATGCGTTATACGTTATAAGTTATATGTCATAAGTTATACGATACATGTTATACGTTATACGAAATATGTAATACGTAATACGTTTTACGATATTCGTTATACGTTCTTCGTTATACGTTATACGTTATACGTTATGCGTTATACGTTTTACGTTATTCGTGATACGTTATACGTTATACGTTATACATTATACGGCATACGTTATACGTTATACGTTATACGTTATACGTTATACGTTATACGTTATACGTTATAAGTTATACGTTATACGTTATACGTTATACGTTACATGCTATACGTTATACGTCATACGTTATACGTTATACGTTACACGTTATACGTTATACGTTATACGTTATACGTTATACGTTATACGTTAGACGTTATACGTTATACGTTATACGTCATACGTTATACGTCATACGTTATTCGTTATACGTTATACGTTATACGTTATACGTTATACGTTATACGTTATTCTTTATACGTTATACGTTATACGTTATACGTTATACGTCATACGTTATACGTTATACGTTATACGTTATACGTTATACGTTATACGTTATACGTTATACGTCATACGTTATACGTCATACGTTATAGGTTATACGTTATACGATATACGTTATACGTTATACTTTATGCGTTATTCGTTATACGTTTTACGTTATACGTTACACGTAATTCGTAATACGTTATACCTGATACGTTCTACGTTCTACGTTCTACGTTATACGCTATACGTTATACGTTATACGTTATACGTTATACGTTATACGTTATACGTTATACGTTATACGTTATACGTTATACGTTATACGTTATACGTTATACGTTATACGTTATACGTTATACGTTATACGTTATACGTTATACGTTATAAGTTATGCGTTACATGCTATACGTTATACGTTATACGTTATACGTTATACGTTACACGTTATACGTTATACGTTATACGTTATACGTTATACGTTATACGTTATACGTTATACGTTATACGTTATACGTTATACGTTATACGTTATACGTTATACGTTATACGTTATACGTTATACGTTATACGTCATAGGTTATACGTTATACGTTATACGTTATGCGTTATACGTTATACGTTATACGTTATATGTTATACGTTATACGTTATACGTTATACGTTATACGTTGTACGTTATACGTCATACGTTATACGTTATACGTTATACGTTATACGTAATTCGTAATACGTTATACCTGGTACGTTATACGTTCTACGTTATACGTTATACGTTATACGTTATACGTTATACGTAATACGTGATAAGTTATACGTTATACGTTATACGTTACTCTTTATACGTTATACGTTATACGTTATACGTTATACGTCATACGTTATACGTTATACTTTATACGTTATACGTTATACGTTATACGTTATACGTTATACGTTATACGTTATACGTTATACGTTAGACGTTATACGTTATACGTTATACGTTATACGTTATACGTTATACGTTATGCGTTATACGTTATACATTATACGTTATACGTTATACGTTATACGTTATACGTTATACGTTGTACGTTATACGTTATACGTTATACGTTATACGTTATACGTTATACGTTATACGTAATTCGTAATACGTTATACCTGGTACGTTATACGTTCTACGTTATATGTTATACGTTATTCTTTATACGTTATACGTTATACGTTATACGTTGTACGTTATACGTTATACGTTATAAGTTATACGTTATACGTTATACGTCATACGTTATACGTCATACGTTATTCGTTATACGTTATACGTTATACGTTATACGTTATACGTTATACGTTATACGTTATACGTAATACGTTATACGGTATACGTTATACGTTATACGTTATACGTTATACGTTATATGTTATACGTTATACGTTATACGTTATACGTTATACGTTATATGTTATACGTTATACGTTATACGTTATACGTTATACGTTATACGTTATACGTTATACGTTATACGTTGTACGTTACAGGTTATACGTTATACGTTATACGTTATACGTTATACGTTATACGTAATTCGTAATACGTTATACCTGATACGTTATACGTTCTACGTTATACGTTATACGTTATACGTTATACGTTATACGTTATACGTTATTCTTTATACGTTATACGTTATACGTTATACGTTATACGTCATACGTTATACGTTATACGTTATACGTTATACGTTATACGTTATACGTTATACGTTGTACGTTATACGTTATACGTTATACGTTATACGTTATACGTATACGTTATACGTTAGACGTTATACGTTATACGTTATACGTTATACGTTATACGTTATACGTTATACGTTATACGTTATACGTTATACGTTATACGTTATACATTATACGTTATACGTTATACGTTATACGGTACACGTTATACGTTATACGTTATACGTTATACGTTATACGCTATACGTTATACGTTATACGCTATACGTTATACGTAATATGTAATGCTTCATACGTTTTACGTTATTCGTTATACGTTTTTCGTTACAAGTTATACGTTATGCGTTATACGTTATAAGTTATATGTTATAAGTTATACGATACATGTTATACGTTATACGAAATATGTAATACGTAATACGTTTTACGATATTCGTTATACGTTCTTCGTTATACGTTATACGTTATACGTTATGCGTTATACGTTTTACGTTATTCGTGATACGTTATACGTTATACGTTATACATTATACGGCATACGTTATACGTTATACGTTATACGTTATACGTTATACGTTATGCGTTATACGTTATAAGTTATACGTTATACGTTATACGTTATACGTTACATGCTATACGTTATACGTTATACGTTATACGTTATACGTTACACGTTATACGTTATACGTTATACGTTATACGTTATACGTTAGACGTTATACGTTATACGTTATACGTCATACGTTATACGTCATACGTTATTCGTTATACGTTATACGTTATACGTTATACGTTATACGTTATACGTTATTCTTTATACGTTATACGTTATACGTTATACGTTATACGTCATACGTTATACGTTATACGTTATACGTTATACGTTATACGTTATACGTTATACGTCATACGTTATACGTCATACGTTATAGGTTATACGTTATACGATATACGTTATACGTTATACTTTATGCGTTATTCGTTATACGTTTTACGTTATACGTTACACGTAATTCGTAATACGTTATACCTGATACGTTCTACGTTCTACGTTCTACGTTATACGCTATACGTTATACGTTATACGTTATACGTTATACGTTATACGTTATACGTTATACGTTATACGTTATACGTTATACGTTATACGTTATACGTTATACGTTATACGTTATACGTTATACGTTATACGTTATACGTTATACGTTATAAGTTATGCGTTACATGCTATACGTTATACGTTATACGTTATACGTTATACGTTACACGTTATACGTTATACGTTATACGTTATACGTTATACGTTATACGTTATACGTTATACGTTATACGTTATACGTTATACGTTATACGTTATACGTTATACGTTATTCTTTATACGTTGTACGTTATACGTTATACGTTATACGTTATACGTTATACGTTGTACGTTATACGTTATACGTTATACGTTATACGTTATACGTATACGTTATACGTTAGACGTTATACGTTATACGTTATACGTTATACGTTATACGTTATACGTTATACGTTATACGTTATACGTTATACGTTATACGTTATACGTTATACGTTATACGTTATACGTTATACGGTACACGTTATACGTTATACGTTATACGTTATACGCTATACGTTATACGTTATACGCTATACGTTATACGTAATATGTAATGCTTCATACGTTTTACGTTATTCGTTATACGTTTTTCGTTACAAGTTATACGTTATGCGTTATACGTTATAAGTTATATGTCATAAGTTATACGATACATGTTATACGTTATACGAAATATGTAATACGTAATACGTTTTACGATATTCGTTATACGTTCTTCGTTATACGTTATACGTTACACGTTATACGTTATACGTTATACGTTATACGTTATACGTTAGACGTTATACGTTATACGTTATACGTCATACGTTATACGTCATACGTTATTCGTTATACGTTATACGTTATACGTTATACGTTATACGTTATACGTTATTCTTTATACGTTATACGTTATACGTTATACGTTATACGTCATACGTTATACGTTATACGTTATACGTTATACGTTATACGTTATACGTTATACGTCATACGTTATACGTCATACGTTATAGGTTATACGTTATACGATATACGTTATACGTTATACTTTATGCGTTATTCGTTATACGTTTTACGTTATACGTTACACGTAATTCGTAATACGTTATACCTGATACGTTCTACGTTCTACGTTATACGTTATACGTTATACGTTATACGTTATACGTTATACGTTATACGTTATACGTTATACGTTATACGTTATACGTTATACGTTATACGTTATACGTTATACGTTATACGTTATACGTTATACGTTATACGTTATACGTTATACGTTATACGTTATACGTTATACGTTATACGTTATACGTTATAAGTTATGCGTTACATGCTATACGTTATACGTTATACGTTATACGTTATACGTTATACGTTACACGTTATACGTTATACGTTATACGTTATACGTTATACGTTATACGTTATACGTTATACGTTATACGTTATACGTTATACGTTATACGTTATACGTTATACGTTATACGTTATACGTTATACGTTATACGTTATACGTCATAGGTTATACGTTATACGTTATACGTTATGCGTTATACGTTATACGTTATACGTTATATGTTATACGTTATACGTTATACGTTATACGTTATACGTTGTACGTTATACGTCATACGTTATACGTTATACGTTATACGTTATACGTAATTCGTAATACGTTATACCTGGTACGTTATACGTTCTACGTTATACGTTATACGTTATACGTTATACGTTATACGTAATAGGTGATAAGTTATACGTTATACGTTATACGTTACTCTTTGTACGTTATACGTTTATACGTTATACGTTATACGTCATACGTTATACGTTATACTTTATACGTTATACGTTATACGTTATACGTTATACGTTATACGTTATACGTTATACGTTATACGTTAGACGTTATACGTTATACGTTATACGTTATACGTTATACGTTATACGTTATGCGTTATACGTTATACGTTATACGTTATACGTTATACGTTATACGTTATACGTTATACGTTATACGTTATACGTAATACGTTATACGGTATACGTTATACGTTATACGTTATACGTTATACGTTATATGTTATACGTTATACGTTATACGTTATACGTTATACGTTATATGTTATACGTTATACGTTATACGTTATACGTTATACGTTATACGTTATACGTTATACGTTGTACGTTACAGGTTATACGTTATACGTTATACGTTATACGTTATACGTTATACGTAATTCGTAATACGTTATACCTGATACGTTATACGTTCTACGTTATACGTTATACGTTATACGTTATACGTTATACGTTATACGTTATACGTTATTCTTTATACGTTATACGTTATACGTTATACGTTATACGTCATACGTTATACGTTATACGTTATACGTTATACGTTATACGTTATACGTTATACGTCATACGTTATACGTCATACGTTATACGTTATACGTTATACGTTATACGATATACGTTATACGTTATACGTTATGCGTTATTCGTTATACGTTTTACGTTATACGTTACACGTAATTGGTAATACGTTATACCTGATACGTTATACGTTCTACGTTATACGTTATACGTTATACGTTATACGTTATACGTTATACGTTATACGTTGTACGTTATACGTTATACGTTATACGTTATACGTTATACGTTACATGCTATACGTTATACGTTATACGTTATACGTTACACGTTATACGTTATACGTTATACGTTATACGTTATGCGTTATACGTTATACGTTATACGTTATACGTTATACGTTATACGTTACACGTTATACGTTATACGTTATACGTTATACGTTATACGTTATACGTCATATGTTATACGTTATACGTTATACGTTATGCGTTATACGTTATACGTTATACGTTATACGTTATACGTTATACGTTATACGTTATACGTTATACGTTATACGTTATACGTTGTACGATATACGTTATACGTTATACGTTATACGTTATACGTTATACGTAATTCGTAATACGTTATACATGATACGTAATACGTTCTACGTTATACGTTATACGTTATGCGTTATACGTTATACGTTATACGTTATACGTGATAAGTTATACGTTATACGTTATACGTTATTCTTTATACGTTATACGTTATACGTTATACGTTATACGTCATACGTTATACGTTATACGTTATACGTTATACGTTATACGTTATACGTTATACGTTATACGTTATACGTTATACGTTATATGTTATACGTTATACGTTATACGTTATACGTTATACGTTATATGTTATACGTTATACGTTATACGTTATACGTTATACGTTAGACGTTATACGTTATACGTTATACGTTATACGTTATACGTTATACGTTATGCGTTATACGTTATACGTTATACGTTATACGTTATACGTTATACGTTATACGTTATACGTTATACGTTATACGTAATACGTTATACGTTATACGTTATACGTTATACGTTATACGTTATACGTTATACGTTGTACGATATACGTTATACGTTATACGTTATACGTGATAAGTTATACGTTATACGTTATACGTTATTCTTTATACGTTATACGTTATACGTTATACGTTATACGTCATACGTTATACGTTATACGTTATACGTTATACGTTATACGTTATACGTTATACGTTATACGTTATACGTTATACGTTATACGTTATACGTTATACGTTATACGTTATACGTTATACGTTATACGTGATAAGTTATACGTTACACGCTATACGTTATACGTTATACGTTATACGTTATACGTTATACGTTATACGTTATACGTTATACGTTATACGTTATACGTTATACGTTATACGTTATACGTTATACGTTATACGTTATACGTTATACGTTATACGTTATACGTTATACGTTATACGTTATACGTTATACGTTATACGTTATACGTTATAAGTTATACGTTAGACGTTATACGTCATACGTTAAACGTCATACGTTATTCTTTATACGTTATACGTTACGCGTTATACGTTATACGTTATACGTTATTCTTTATACGTTATACGTTATACGTTATACGTTATACGTCATACGTTATACGTTATACGTTATACGTTATACTTTATACGTTATACGTTATACGAAATATGTAATACGTAATACGTTTTACGATATTCGTTATACGTTCTTCGTTACACGTTATACGTTATACGTTTTGCGTTATACGTTTTACGTTATTCGTGATACGTTATACGTTATACGTTATACGTTATACGTTATACGTTATACGGTATACGTTATACGTCATAGGTTATACGTTATACGTTATACGTTATGCGTTATACGTTATACGTTATAGGTTATATGTTATACGTTATACGTTATACGTTATACGTTATACGTTGTACGTTATACGTCATACGTTATACGTTATACGTTATACGTTATACGTAATTCGTAATACGTTATACCTGGTACGTTATACGTTCTACGTTATACGTTATACGTTATACGTTATACGTTATACGTAATAGGTGATAAGTTATACGTTATACGTTATACGTTACTCTTTGTACGTTATACGTTATACGTTATACGTTATACGTCATACGTTATACGTTATACTTTATACGTTATACGTTATACGTTATACGTTATACGTTATACGTTATACGTTATACGTTATACGTTAGACGTTATACGTTATACGTTATACGTTATACGTTATACGTTATACGTTATGCGTTATACGTTATACGTTATACGTTATACGTTATACGTTATACGTTATACGTTATACGTTATACGTTATACGTAATACGTTATACGGTATACGTTATACGTTATACGTTATACGTTATACGTTATATGTTATACGTTATACGTTATACGTTATACGTTATACGTTATATGTTATACGTTATACGTTATACGTTATACGTTATACGTTATACGTTATACGTTATACGTTGTACGTTACAGGTTATACGTTATACGTTATACGTTATACGTTATACGTTATACGTAATTCGTAATACGTTATACCTGATACGTTATACGTTCTACGTTATACGTTATACGTTATACGTTATACGTTATACGTTATACGTTATACGTTATTCTTTATACGTTATACGTTATACGTTATACGTTATACGTCATACGTTATACGTTATACGTTATACGTTATACGTTATACGTTATACGTTATACGTCATACGTTATACGTCATACGTTATACGTTATACGTTATACGTTATACGATATACGTTATACGTTATACGTTATGCGTTATTCGTTATACGTTTTACGTTATACGTTACACGTAATTGGTAATACGTTATACCTGATACGTTATACGTTCTACGTTATACGTTATACGTTATACGTTATACGTTATACGTTATACGTTATACGTTGTACGTTATACGTTATACGTTATACGTTATACGTTATACGTTACATGCTATACGTTATACGTTATACGTTATACGTTACACGTTATACGTTATACGTTATACGTTATACGTTATGCGTTATACGTTATACGTTATACGTTATGCGTTATACGTTATACGTTACACGTTATACGTTATACGTTATACGTTATACGTTATACGTTATACGTCATAGGTTATACGTTATACGTTATACGTTATGCGTTATACGTTATCCGTTATACGTTATACGTTATACGTTATACGTTATACGTTATACGTTATACGTTATACGTTATACGTTGTACGATATACGTTATACGTTATACGTTATACGTTATACGTTATACGTAATTCGTAATACGTTATACATGATACGTTATACGTTCTACGTTATACGTTATACGTTATGCGTTATACGTTATACGTTATACGTGATAAGTTATACGTTATACGTTATACGTTATTCTTTATACGTTATACGTTATACGTTATACGTTATACGTCATACGTTATACGTTATACGTTATACGTTATACGTTATACGTTATAGGTTATACGTTATACGTTATACGTTATACGTTAGACGTTATACGTTATACGTTATACGTTATACGTTATACGTTATACGTTATACGTTATACGTTATACGTTATACGTTATACGTTATACGTTATACGTTATACGTTATACGTCATACGTTATACGTTACACGTTATACGTTATACGTTATACGTTATACGTTATACGTTATACGTTATACGTTATACGTTATACGTCATACGTTATACGTTACACGTTATACGTTATACGTTATACGTTATACGTTATACGTTATACGTTATACGTTATACGTTACACGTTATATTATTCGTTAGATGTTATACGTTATACGTTATACGTTATACGTTATACGTTATACGTTATACGTTATACGTTATACGTTATACGTTATACGTTATACGTTATACGTTATACGTTATACGTTATACGTTATACGTTATACGTTATACGTTATACGTTATACGTTATACGTTATACGTTATACGTTATACGTTATACGTTATACGTTATACGTTATACGTTATACGTTATACGTTATACGTTATACGTTATACGTTATACGTTATACGTTATACGTTATACGTTATACGTTATACGTTATACGTTATACGTTATACGTTATACGTTATACGTTATACGTTATACGTTATACGTTATACGTTATACGTTATACGTTATACGTTATACGTTATACGTTATACGTTATACGTTATACGTTATACGTTATACGTTATACGTTATACGTTATACGTTATACGTTATACGTTATACGTTATACGTTATACGTTAGACGTTATACGTTATACGTTATACGTTATACGTTATACGTTATACGTTATACGTTATACGTTATACGTTATACGTTATACGTTATACGTTATACGTTATACGTTATACGTTATACGTTATACGTTATACGTTATACGTTATACGTTATACGTGATAAGTTATACGTTACATGCTATACGTTATACGTTATACGTTATACGTTATACGTTATACGTTATACGTTATACGTTATACGTTATACGTTATACGTTATACGTTATACGTTATACGTTATACGTTATACGTTATACGTTATACGTTATACGTTATACGTTATACGTTATACGTTATAAGTTATACGTTAGACGTTATACGTCATACGTTATACGTCATACGTTATTCTTTATACGTTATACGTTACACGTTATACGTTATACGTTATACGTTATTCTTTATACGTTATACGTTATACGTTATACGTTATACGTCATACGTTATACGTTATACGTTATACGTTATACTTTATACGTTATACGTTATACGAAATATGTAATACGTAATACGTTTTACGATATTCGTTATACGTTCTTCGTTACACGTTATACGTTAAACGTTTTGCGTTATACGTTTTACGTTATTCGTGATACGTTATACGTTATACGTTATACGTTATACGTTATACGTTATACGGTATACGTTATACGTAATACGTTATACGTTATACGCTATACGTTATACGTTATACGCTATACGTTATACGTAATATGTAATGCTTCATACGTTTTACGTTATTCGTATTACGTTTTTCGATACAAGTTATACGTTATACGTTATACGTTATAAGTTATATGTCATAAGTTATACGATACATGTTATACGTTATACGAAATATGTAATACGTAATACGTTTTACGATATTCGTTATACGTTCTTCGTTACACGTTATACGTTATACGTTATGCGTTATACGTATTACGTTATTCGTGATACGTTATACGTTATACGTTATACGTTATACGGTATACGTTATACGTTATACGTTATACGTTATACGTTATACGTTATACGTTATACGTTATACGTTATACGTTATACGTTATACGTTATACGTTATACGTTATACGTTATACGTTATACGTTATACGTCATACGTTATACGTTACACGTTATACGTTATACGTTATACGTTATACGTTATACGTTATACGTTATACGTTATACGTCATACGTTATACGTTACACGTTATACGTTATACGTTATACGTTATAGGTTATACGTTATACGTTATACGCTATACGTTAGACGTTATACGTTATACGTTATACGTTATACGTTATACGTTATACGTTATACGTTATACGTTATACGTTATACGTTATACGTTATACGTTATACGTTATACGTTATACGTTATACGTTATACGTTATACGTGATAAGTTATACGTTATACGTTATACGTTATACGTTATACGTTATACGTTATACGTTATACGTTATACGTTATACGTGAAACGTTATACGTTATACGTTATACGTTATACGTTATACGTTATACGTTATACGTTATTCGTTACACGTTATACGTTATACGTTATTCGTTATACGTTATACGTTATACGTTTTACGTTATACGTTATACGTTATACGTAATACGTTATACGTTATACGTTATACGTTATACGTTATACGTTATACGTTATACGTTATACGTTAGACGTTATACGTTATACGTTAGACGTTATACGTTATACGTTATACGTTATACGTTATACGTTATACGTTATACGTTATACGTTATACGTTATACGTTATACGTTATACGTTATACGTTATACGTTATACGTTATACGTTATACGTTATACGTTATACGTTATACGTCATAGGTTATACGTTATACGTTATACGTTATGCGTTATACGTTATACGTTATACGTTACACGTTATGCGTTATACGTTGTACGATATTCGTTATACGTTATATGTTATTAGTTATACGTTACACGGTATACGTTATACGTTGTACGTTACATGTTATACGTTATACGTTATACGTTTTACGTTATACGTTGTACGTTATACGTTATAAGTTGTACGTTATACGATATACGGTATACGTTATACGTTATACGTTATACGTTATACGTTATACGTTATACGTTATACGTTATACGTTATACGTTATACGATATACGTTATACGTTATACGTTATACGTTATACGTTATACGTTATACGTTATACGTTATACGTTATACGTTATACGTTATACGTTATACGTTATACGTTATACGTTATTCGTTATACGTTATACGTTATACGATATACGTTATACGTTATACGTTATACGTTATACGTTATACGTTATACGTTATACGTTATACGTTATACGTTATACGTTATACGTTATACGTTATACGTTATACGTTATACGTTATACGTTATACGTTATACGTTATACGTTATACGTTATACGTTATACGTTATACGTTATACGTTATACGTTATACGTTATACGTTATACGTTATACGTTATACGTTATACGTTATGCGTTATACGTTATACGTTATAAGTTATACGTTATAAGTCATAGGTTATACGTTATACGTTATTCGTTATACGTTATACGTAATATGTAATGCGTCATACGTTATACGTTATACGTTATTCGTTATACGTTTTACGTTATACGTTATACGTTATACGTTATACGTTATACGTTACATGCTATACGTTATACGTTATACGTTATGCGTTGTACGTTATGCGTTATACGTTATACGTTATACGTTATACGTTATACGTT
Source organism: Ptiloglossa arizonensis (assembly GCF_051014685.1). Classification (NCBI taxonomy): domain Eukaryota; kingdom Metazoa; phylum Arthropoda; class Insecta; order Hymenoptera; family Colletidae; genus Ptiloglossa; species Ptiloglossa arizonensis. Next base: position 205,583 of record NW_027478569.1, read on the forward strand.
ATACGTTATACGTTATACGTTATACGTTATACGTTATACGTGATACGTTATACGTTATACGTTATACGTTATACGTTATACGTTAGACGTTATACGTTATACGTTAGACGTTATACGTTATACGTTATACGTTATACGTTATACGTTATACGTTATACGTTATACGTTATACGTTATACGTTATACGTTATACGTTATACGTTATACGTTATACGTTATACGTTATACGTTATACGTTATACGTTATACGTTATACGTTATACGTTATACGTTATACGTTATACGTTATACGTTAGACGTTATACGTTATACGTTAGACGTTATACGTTATACGTTATACGTTATACGTTATACGTTATTCGTTATACGTTATACGTTATACGATATACGTTATACGTTATACGTTATACGTTATACGTTATACGTTATACGTTATACGTTATACGTTATACGTTATACGTTATACGTTATACGTTATACGTTATACGTTATACGTTATACGTTATGCGTTATACGTTATACGTTATAAGTTATACGTTATAAGTCATAGGTTATACGTTATACGTTATTCGTTATACGTTATACGTAATATGTAATGCGTCATACGTTATACGTTATACGTTATTCGTTATACGTCTTACGTTATACGTTATACGTTATACGTTATACGTTATACGTTACATGCTATACGTTATACGTTATACGTTATGCGTTGTACGTTATGCGTTATACGTTATACGTTATACGTTATACGTTATACGTTATACGTTATACGTTATACGTTATACGTTATACGTTATACGTGATACGTTATACGTAATACGTTATACGTAATACGATATACGATATACGTTATACGTTATACGTTATACGTTATATAGTAAGTTATACGTTATACGTTATACGTTATACGTTATACGTTATACGTTATACGTTATACGTTATACGTTATACGTTATACGGCATACGTTATACGTTATACGTTATACGTTATACGTTATACGTTATACGTTATACGTTATAAGTTATACGTTATACGTTATACGTTATACGTTACATGCTATACGTTATACGTTATACGTTATACGTTATACGTTACACGTTATACGTTATACGTTATACGTTATACGTTATACGTTAGACGTTATACGTTATACGTTATACGTCATACGTTATACGTCATACGTTATTCGTTATACGTTATACGTTATACGTTATACGTTATACGTTATACGTTATACGTTATTCTTTATACGTTATACGTCATACGGTATACGTTATACGTTATACGTTATACGCTATACGTTATACGTTATACGTTATACGTTATACGTTATGCGTTATACGTTATACGTTATACGTTATACGTTATACGTTATACGTTATTCGTTATACGATATACGTTATACGTTATACGTTATACGTTATACGTTATACGTTATACGTTATACGTGATAAGTTATACGTTATACGTTATACATTATTCTTTATACGTTGTACGTTATACGTTATACGTTATACGTTATACGTTATACGTTGTACGTTATACGTTATACGTTATACGTTATACGTTATACGTATACGTTATACGTTAGACGTTATACGTTATACGTTATACGTTATACGTTATACGTTGTACGTTATACGTTATACGTTATACGTTATACGTTATACGTTATACGTTATACGTTATACGTTATACGGTACACGTTATACGTTATACGTTATACGTTATACGCTATCCGTTATACGTTATATAGTAAGTTATACGTTATACGTTATACGTTATACGTTATACGTTATACGTTATACGTTATACGTTATACGTTATACGTTATACGTTATACGGCATACGTTATACGTTATACGTTATACGTTATACGTTATACGTTATACGTTATACGTTATAAGTTATACGTTATACGTTATACGTTATACGTTACATGCTATACGTTATACGTTATACGTTATACGTTATACGTTACACGTTATACGTTATACGTTATACGTTATTCTTTATACGTTATACGTTATACGTTATACGTTATACGTCATACGTTATACGTTATACGTTATACGTTATACGTTATACGTTATACGTTATACGTCATACGTTATACGTCATACGTTATAGGTTATACGTTATACGATATACGTTATACGTTATACTTTATGCGTTATTCGTTATACGTTTTACGTTATACGTTACACGTAATTCGTAATACGTTATTCGTTACACGTTATACGTTATACGTTATTCGTTATACGTTATACGTTATACGTTATACGTTATACGTTATACGTGATAAGTTATACGTTACATGCTATACGTTATACGTTATACGTTATACGTTATACGTTATACGTTATACGTTATACGTTATACGTTATACGTTATACGTTATACGTTATACGTTATACGTTATACGTTATACGTTATACGTTATACGTTATACGTTATACGTTATACGTTATACGTTATACGTTATACGTTATACGTTATACGTTATACGTTATACGTTATACGTGAAACGTTATACGTTATACGTTATACGTTATACGTTATACGTTATACGTTATACGTTATACGTTATACGTTATACGTTATACGTTATACGTTATAAGTTATACGTTATACGTTATACGTTATACGTTACATGCTATACGTTATACGTTATACGTTATACGTTATACGTTATACGTTATACGTTATACGTTACACGTTATACGTTATACGTTATACGTTATACGTTATACGTTATACGTGATAAGTTATACGTTACATGCTATACGTTATACGTTATACGTTATACGTTATACGTTATACGTTATACGTTATACGTTATACGTTATACGTTATACGTTATACGTTATACGTTATACGTTATACGTTATACGTTATACGTTATACGTTATACGTTATACGTTATACGTTATACGTTATACGTTATACGTTATACGTTATACGTTATACGTTATACGTTATACGTTATACGTTATACGTGAAACGTTATACGTTATACGTTATACGTTATACGTTATACGTTATACGTTATTCGTTACACGTTATACGTTATACGTTATTCGTTATACGTTATACGTTATACGTTTTACGTTATACGTTATACGTTATACGTAATACGTTATACGTTATACGTTATACGTTATACGTTATACGTTATACGTTATACGTTATACGTATACGTTATACGTTAGACGTTATACGTTATACGTTATACGTTATACGTTATACGTTGTACGTTATACGTTATACGTTATACGTTATACGTTATACGTTATACGTTATACGTTATACGTTATACGGTACACGTTATACGTTATACGTTATACGTTATACGCTATCCGTTATACGTTATATAGTAAGTTATACGTTATACGTTATACGTTATACGTTATACGTTATACGTTATACGTTATACGTTATACGTTATACGTTATACGTTATACGGCATACGTTATACGTTATACGTTATACGTTATACGTTATACGTTATACGTTATACGTTATAAGTTATACGTTATACGTTATACGTTATACGTTACATGCTATACGTTATACGTTATACGTTATACGTTATACGTTACACGTTATACGTTATACGTTATACGTTATTCTTTATACGTTATACGTTATACGTTATACGTTATACGTCATACGTTATACGTTATACGTTATACGTTATACGTTATACGTTATACGTTATACGTCATACGTTATACGTCATACGTTATAGGTTATACGTTATACGATATACGTTATACGTTATACTTTATGCGTTATTCGTTATACGTTTTACGTTATACGTTACACGTAATTCGTAATACGTTATTCGTTACACGTTATACGTTATACGTTATTCGTTATACGTTATACGTTATACGTTATACGTTATACGTTATACGTGATAAGTTATACGTTACATGCTATACGTTATACGTTATACGTTATACGTTATACGTTATACGTTATACGTTATACGTTATACGTTATACGTTATACGTTGTACGTTATACGTTATACGTTATACGTTATACGTTATACGTTATACGTTATACGTTATACGTTATACGTTATACGTTATACGTTATACGTTATACGTTATACGTTATACGTTATACGTGAAACGTTATACGTTATACGTTATACGTTATACGTTATACGTTATACGTTATACGTTATACGTTATACGTTATACGTTATACGTTATACGTTATAAGTTATACGTTATACGTTATACGTTATACGTTACATGCTATACGTTATACGTTATACGTTATACGTTATACGTTATACGTTATACGTTATACGTTACACGTTATACGTTATACGTTATACGTTATACGTTATACGTTATACGTGATAAGTTATACGTTACATGCTATACGTTATACGTTATACGTTATACGTTATACGTTATACGTTATACGTTATACGTTATACGTTATACGTTATACGTTATACGTTATACGTTATACGTTATACGTTATACGTTATACGTTATACGTTATACGTTATACGTTATACGTTATACGTTATACGTTATACGTTATACGTTATACGTTATACGTTATACGTTATACGTTATACGTTATACGTGAAACGTTATACGTTATACGTTATACGTTATACGTTATACGTTATACGTTATTCGTTACACGTTATACGTTATACGTTATTCGTTATACGTTATACGTTATACGTTTTACGTTATACGTTATACGTTATACGTAATACGTTATACGTTATACGTTATACGTTATACGTTATACGTTATACGTTATACGTTATACGTTAGACGTTATACGTTATACGTTATACGTTATACGATATACGTTATACGTTATACGTTATACGTTATACGTTATACGTTATACGTTATACGTTATACGTTATACGTTATACGTTATACGTTATACGTTATACGTTATACGTGATAAGTTATACGTTACATGCTATACGTTATACGTTATACGTTATACGTTGTACGTTATACGTTATACGTTATAAGTTATACGTTATACGTTATACGTCATACGTTATACGTCATACGTTATTCGTTATACGTTATACGTTACACGTTATACGTTATACGTTATACGTTATTCTTTATACGTTATACGTTATACGTTATACGTTATACGTCATACGTTATACGTTATACGTTATACGTTATACTTTATACGTTATACGTTATACGAAATATGTAATACGTAATACGTTTTACGATATTCGTTATACGTTCTTCGTTGCACGTTATACGTTATACGTTTTGCGTTATACGTTTTACGTTATTCGTGATACGTTATACGTTATACGTTATACGTTATACGTTATACGTTATACGGTATACGTTATACGTAATACGTTATACGTTATACGGTATACGTTATACGTAATACGTTATACGTTGTACGTTATACGTCATACGTTATACGTTATACGTTATACGTTATACGTAATTCGTAATACGTTATACCTGGTACGTTATACGTTCTACGTTATACGTTATACGTTATACGTTATACGTTATACGTAATACGTGATAAGTTATACGTTATACGTTATACGTTACTCTTTATACGTTATACGTTATACGTTATACGTTATACGTCATACGTTATACGTTATACTTTATACGTTATACGTTATACGTTATACGTTATACGTTATACGTTATACGTTATACGTTATACGTTAGACGTTATACGTTATACGTTATACGTTATACGTTATACGTTATACGTTATACGTTATACGTTATACGTTATACGTTATACGTTATACGTTATACGTTATACGTTATACGTTATACGTTATACGTTATACGTTATACGTGATAAGTTATACGTTACATGCTATACGTTATACGTTATACGTTATACGTTGTACGTTATACGTTATACGTTATAAGTTATACGTTATACGTTATACGTCATACGTTATACGTCATACGTTATTCGTTATACGTTATACGTTACACTTTATACGTTATACGTTATACGTTATTCTTTATACGTTATACGTTACACGTTATACGTTATACGTCATACGTTATACGTTATACGTTATACGTTATACTTTATACGTTATACGTTATACGAAATATGTAATACGTAATACGTTTTACGATATTCGTTATACGTTCTTCATTACACGTTATACGTTATACGTTTTGCGTTATACGTTTTACGTTATTCGTGATACGTTATACGTTATACGTTATACGTTATACGTTATACGTTATACGTTATACGTTATGCGTTATACGTTAAACGTTATACGTTATACGTTATACGTTATACGTTATACGTTATACGTTGTACGTTATACGTTATACGTTATACGTTATACGTTATACGTTATACGTTATACGTAATTCGTAATACGTTATACCTGGTACGTTATACGTTCTACGTTATATGTTATACGTTATTCTTTATACGTTATACGTTATACGTCATACGTTATACGTCATACGTTATTCGTTATACGTTATACGTTACACGTTATACGTTATACGTTATACGTTATTCTTTATACGTTATACGTTATACGTTATACGTTATACGTCATACGTTATACGTTATACGTTATACGTTATACTTTATACGTTATACGTTATACGAAATATGTAATACGTAATACGTTTTACGATATTCGTTATACGTTCTTCGTTACACGTTATACGTTATACGTTTTGCGTTATACGTTTTACGTTATTCGTGATACGTTATACGTTATACGTTATACGTTATACGTTATACGTTATACGTTATACGTTATACGTTATACGTTGTACGTTATACGTTATACGTTATACGTTATACGTTATACGTTATACGTTACACGTTATACGTTATACGTTATACGTTATTCTTTATACGTTATACGTTATACGTTATACGTTATACGTCATACGTTATACGTTATACGTTATACGTTATACTTTATACGTTATACGTAATACGTTATACGTTATACGGTATACGTTATACGTAATACGTTATACGTTGTACGTTATACGTCATACGTTATACGTTATACGTTATACGTTATACGTAATTCGTAATACGTTATACCTGGTACGTTATACGTTCTACGTTATACGTTATACGTTATACGTTATACGTTATACGTAATACGTGATAAGTTATACGTTATACGTTATACGTTACTCTTTATACGTTATACGTTATACGTTATACGTTATACGTCATACGTTATACGTTATACTTTATACGTTATACGTTATACGTTATACGTTATACGTTATACGTTATACGTTATACGTTATACGTTAGACGTTATACGTTATACGTTATACGTTATACGTTATACGTTATACGTTATGCGTTATACGTTATACGTTATACGTTATACGTTATACGTTATACGTTATACGTTATACGTTGTACGTTATACGTTATACGTTATACGTTATACGTTATACGTTATACGTTATACGTAATTCGTAATACGTTATACCTGGTACGTTATACGTTCTACGTTATATGTTATACGTTATTCTTTATACGTTATACGTTATACGTTATACGTTGTACGCTATACGTTATACGTTATAGGTAATTCGTAATACGTTATACCTGATACGTTATACGTTCTACGTTATACGTTATACGTTATACGTTATACGTTATACGTTATACGTTATACGTTATACGTTATTCTTTATACGTTATACGTTATACGTTATACGTTATACGTCATACGTTATACGTTATACGTTATACGTTATACGTTATACGTTATACGTTATACGTCATACGTTATACGTCATACGTTATACGTTATACGTTATACGTTATACGATATACGTTATACGATATACGTTATGCGTTATTCGTTATACGTTTTACGTTATACGTTACACGTAATTGGTAATACGTTATACCTGATACGTTATACGTTCTACGTTATACGTTATACGTTATACGTTATACGTTATACGTTATACGTTATACGTTATACGTGATACGTTATACGTTATACGTTATACGTTATACGTTATACGTTAGACGTTATACGTTATACGTTAGACGTTATACGTTATACGTTATACGTTATACGTTATACGTTATACGTTATACGTTATACGTTATACGTTATACGTTATACGTTATACGTTATACGTTATACGTTATACGTTATACGTTATACGTTATACGTTATACGTTATACGTTATACGTTATACGTTATACGTTATACGTTATACGTTATACGTTAGACGTTATACGTTATACGTTAGACGTTATACGTTATACGTTATACGTTATACGTTATACGTTATTCGTTATACGTTATACGTTATACGATATACGTTATACGTTATACGTTATACGTTATACGTTATACGTTATACGTTATACGTTATACGTTATACGTTATACGTTATACGTTATACGTTATACGTTATACGTTATACGTTATACGTTATGCGTTATACGTTATACGTTATAAGTTATACGTTATAAGTCATAGGTTATACGTTATACGTTATTCGTTATACGTTATACGTAATATGTAATGCGTCATACGTTATACGTTATACGTTATTCGTTATACGTCTTACGTTATACGTTATACGTTATACGTTATACGTTATACGTTACATGCTATACGTTATACGTTATACGTTATGCGTTGTACGTTATGCGTTATACGTTATACGTTATACGTTATACGTTATACGTTATACGTTATACGTTATACGTTATACGTTATACGTTATACGTGATACGTTATACGTAATACGTTATACGTAATACGATATACGATATACGTTATACGTTATACGTTATACGTTATATAGTAAGTTATACGTTATACGTTATACGTTATACGTTATACGTTATACGTTATACGTTATACGTTATACGTTATACGTTATACGGCATACGTTATACGTTATACGTTATACGTTATACGTTATACGTTATACGTTATACGTTATAAGTTATACGTTATACGTTATACGTTATACGTTACATGCTATACGTTATACGTTATACGTTATACGTTATACGTTACACGTTATACGTTATACGTTATACGTTATACGTTATACGTTAGACGTTATACGTTATACGTTATACGTCATACGTTATACGTCATACGTTATTCGTTATACGTTATACGTTATACGTTATACGTTATACGTTATACGTTATACGTTATTCTTTATACGTTATACGTCATACGGTATACGTTATACGTTATACGTTATACGCTATACGTTATACGTTATACGTTATACGTTATACGTTATGCGTTATACGTTATACGTTATACGTTATACGTTATACGTTATACGTTATTCGTTATACGATATACGTTATACGTTATACGTTATACGTTATACGTTATACGTTATACGTTATACGTGATAAGTTATACGTTATACGTTATACATTATTCTTTATACGTTGTACGTTATACGTTATACGTTATACGTTATACGTTATACGTTGTACGTTATACGTTATACGTTATACGTTATACGTTATACGTATACGTTATACGTTAGACGTTATACGTTATACGTTATACGTTATACGTTATACGTTGTACGTTATACGTTATACGTTATACGTTATACGTTATACGTTATACGTTATACGTTATACGTTATACGGTACACGTTATACGTTATACGTTATACGTTATACGCTATCCGTTATACGTTATATAGTAAGTTATACGTTATACGTTATACGTTATACGTTATACGTTATACGTTATACGTTATACGTTATACGTTATACGTTATACGTTATACGGCATACGTTATACGTTATACGTTATACGTTATACGTTATACGTTATACGTTATACGTTATAAGTTATACGTTATACGTTATACGTTATACGTTACATGCTATACGTTATACGTTATACGTTATACGTTATACGTTACACGTTATACGTTATACGTTATACGTTATTCTTTATACGTTATACGTTATACGTTATACGTTATACGTCATACGTTATACGTTATACGTTATACGTTATACGTTATACGTTATACGTTATACGTCATACGTTATACGTCATACGTTATAGGTTATACGTTATACGATATACGTTATACGTTATACTTTATGCGTTATTCGTTATACGTTTTACGTTATACGTTACACGTAATTCGTAATACGTTATTCGTTACACGTTATACGTTATACGTTATTCGTTATACGTTATACGTTATACGTTATACGTTATACGTTATACGTGATAAGTTATACGTTACATGCTATACGTTATACGTTATACGTTATACGTTATACGTTATACGTTATACGTTATACGTTATACGTTATACGTTATACGTTATACGTTATACGTTATACGTTATACGTTATACGTTATACGTTATACGTTATACGTTATACGTTATACGTTATACGTTATACGTTATACGTTATACGTTATACGTTATACGTTATACGTGAAACGTTATACGTTATACGTTATACGTTATACGTTATACGTTATACGTTATACGTTATACGTTATACGTTATACGTTATACGTTATACGTTATACGTTATAAGTTATACGTTATACGTTATACGTTATACGTTACATGCTATACGTTATACGTTATACGTTATACGTTATACGTTATACGTTATACGTTATACGTTACACGTTATACGTTATACGTTATACGTTATACGTTATACGTTATACGTGATAAGTTATACGTTACATGCTATACGTTATACGTTATACGTTATACGTTATACGTTATACGTTATACGTTATACGTTATACGTTATACGTTATACGTTATACGTTATACGTTATACGTTATACGTTATACGTTATACGTTATACGTTATACGTTATACGTTATACGTTATACGTTATACGTTATACGTTATACGTTATACGTTATACGTTATACGTTATACGTTATACGTTATACGTTATACGTTATACGTTATACGTTATACGTTATACGTGAAACGTTATACGTTATACGTTATACGTTATACGTTATACGTTATACGTTATTCGTTACACGTTATACGTTATACGTTATTCGTTATACGTTATACGTTATACGTTTTACGTTATACGTTATACGTTATACGTAATACGTTATACGTTATACGTTATACGTTATACGTTATACGTTATACGTTATACGTTATACGTATACGTTATACGTTATACGTTATACGTTATACGTTATACGTTGTACGTTATACGTTATACGTTATACGTTATACGTTATACGTTATACGTTATACGTTATACGTTATACGGTACACGTTATACGTTATACGTTATACGTTATACGCTATCCGTTATACGTTATATAGTAAGTTATACGTTATACGTTATACGTTATACGTTATACGTTATACGTTATACGTTATACGTTATACGTTATACGTTATACGTTATACGGCATACGTTATACGTTATACGTTATACGTTATACGTTATACGTTATACGTTATACGTTATAAGTTATACGTTATACGTTATACGTTATACGTTACATGCTATACGTTATACGTTATACGTTATACGTTATACGTTACACGTTATACGTTATACGTTATACGTTATTCTTTATACGTTATACGTTATACGTTATACGTTATACGTCATACGTTATACGTTATACGTTATACGTTATACGTTATACGTTATACGTTATACGTCATACGTTATACGTCATACGTTATAGGTTATACGTTATACGATATACGTTATACGTTATACTTTATGCGTTATTCGTTATACGTTTTACGTTATACGTTACACGTAATTCGTAATACGTTATTCGTTACACGTTATACGTTATACGTTATTCGTTATACGTTATACGTTATACGTTATACGTTATACGTTATACGTGATAAGTTATACGTTACATGCTATACGTTATACGTTATACGTTATACGTTATACGTTATACGTTATACGTTATACGTTATACGTTATACGTTATACGTTATACGTTATACGTTATACGTTATACGTTATACGTTATACGTTATACGTTATACGTTATACGTTATACGTTATACGTTATACGTTATACGTTATACGTTATACGTTATACGTTATACGTTATACGTGAAACGTTATACGTTATACGTTATACGTTATACGTTATACGTTATACGTTATACGTTATACGTTATACGTTATACGTTATACGTTATACGTTATAAGTTATACGTTATACGTTATACGTTATACGTTACATGCTATACGTTATACGTTATACGTTATACGTTATACGTTATACGTTATACGTTATACGTTACACGTTATACGTTATACGTTATACGTTATACGTTATACGTTATACGTGATAAGTTATACGTTACATGCTATACGTTATACGTTATACGTTATACGTTATACGTTATACGTTATACGTTATACGTTATACGTTATACGTTATACGTTATACGTTATACGTTATACGTTATACGTTATACGTTATACGTTATACGTTATACGTTATACGTTATACGTTATACGTTATACGTTATACGTTATACGTTATACGTTATACGTTATACGTTATACGTTATACGTTATACGTGAAACGTTATACGTTATACGTTATACGTTATACGTTATACGTTATACGTTATTCGTTACACGTTATACGTTATACGTTATTCGTTATACGTTATACGTTATACGTTTTACGTTATACGTTATACGTTATACGTAATACGTTATACGTTATACGTTATACGTCATACGTTATACGTTATACGTTATACGTTATACGTTAGACGTTATACGTTATACGTTATACGATATACGTTATACGTTATACGTTATACGTTATACGTTATACGTTATACGTTATACGTTATACGTTATACGTTATACGTTATACGTTATACGTTATACGTTATACGTGATAAGTTATACGTTACATGCTATACGTTATACGTTATACGTTATACGTTGTACGTTATACGTTATACGTTATAAGTTATACGTTATACGTTATACGTCATACGTTATACGTCATACGTTATTCGTTATACGTTATACGTTACACGTTATACGTTATACGTTATACGTTATTCTTTATACGTTATACGTTATACGTTATACGTTATACGTCATACGTTATACGTTATACGTTATACGTTATACTTTATACGTTATACGTTATACGAAATATGTAATACGTAATACGTTTTACGATATTCGTTATACGTTCTTCGTTACACGTTATACGTTATACGTTTTGCGTTATACGTTTTACGTTATTCGTGATACGTTATACGTTATACGTTATACGTTATACGTTATACGTTATACGGTATACGTTATACGTAATACGTTATACGTTATACGGTATACGTTATACGTAATACGTTATACGTTGTACGTTATACGTCATACGTTATACGTTATACGTTATACGTTATACGTAATTCGTAATACGTTATACCTGGTACGTTATACGTTCTACGTTATACGTTATACGTTATACGTTATACGTTATACGTAATACGTGATAAGTTATACGTTATACGTTATACGTTACTCTTTATACGTTATACGTTATACGTTATACGTTATACGTCATACGTTATACGTTATACTTTATACGTTATACGTTATACGTTATACGTTATACGTTATACGTTATACGTTATACGTTATACGTTAGACGTTATACGTTATACGTTATACGTTATACGTTATACGTTATACGTTATACGTTATACGTTATACGTTATACGTTATACGTTATACGTTATACGTTATACGTTATACGTTATACGTTATACGTTATACGTTATACGTGATAAGTTATACGTTACATGCTATACGTTATACGTTATACGTTATACGTTGTACGTTATACGTTATACGTTATAAGTTATACGTTATACGTTATACGTCATACGTTATACGTCATACGTTATTCGTTATACGTTATACGTTACACTTTATACGTTATACGTTATACGTTATTCTTTATACGTTATACGTTACACGTTATACGTTATACGTCATACGTTATACGTTATACGTTATACGTTATACTTTATACGTTATACGTTATACGAAATATGTAATACGTAATACGTTTTACGATATTCGTTATACGTTCTTCATTACACGTTATACGTTATACGTTTTGCGTTATACGTTTTACGTTATTCGTGATACGTTATACGTTATACGTTATACGTTATACGTTATACGTTATACGTTATACGTTATGCGTTATACGTTATACGTTATACGTTATACGTTATACGTTATACGTTATACGTTATACGTTGTACGTTATACGTTATACGTTATACGTTATACGTTATACGTTATACGTTATACGTAATTCGTAATACGTTATACCTGGTACGTTATACGTTCTACGTTATATGTTATACGTTATTCTTTATACGTTATACGTTATACGTCATACGTTATACGTCATACGTTATTCGTTATACGTTATACGTTACACGTTATACGTTATACGTTATACGTTATTCTTTATACGTTATACGTTATACGTTATACGTTATACGTCATACGTTATACGTTATACGTTATACGTTATACTTTATACGTTATACGTTATACGAAATATGTAATACGTAATACGTTTTACGATATTCGTTATACGTTCTTCGTTACACGTTATACGTTATACGTTTTGCGTTATACGTTTTACGTTATTCGTGATACGTTATACGTTATACGTTATACGTTATACGTTATACGTTATACGTTATACGTTATACGTTATACGTTGTACGTTATACGTTATACGTTATACGTTATACGTTATACGTTATACGTTACACGTTATACGTTATACGTTATACGTTATTCTTTATACGTTATACGTTATACGTTATACGTTATACGTCATACGTTATACGTTATACGTTATACGTTATACTTTATACGTTATACGTAATACGTTATACGTTATACGGTATACGTTATACGTAATACGTTATACGTTGTACGTTATACGTCATACGTTATACGTTATACGTTATACGTTATACGTAATTCGTAATACGTTATACCTGGTACGTTATACGTTCTACGTTATACGTTATACGTTATACGTTATACGTTATACGTAATACGTGATAAGTTATACGTTATACGTTATACGTTACTCTTTATACGTTATACGTTATACGTTATACGTTATACGTCATACGTTATACGTTATACTTTATACGTTATACGTTATACGTTATACGTTATACGTTATACGTTATACGTTATACGTTATACGTTAGACGTTATACGTTATACGTTATACGTTATACGTTATACGTTATACGTTATGCGTTATACGTTATACGTTATACGTTATACGTTATACGTTATACGTTATACGTTATACGTTGTACGTTATACGTTATACGTTATACGTTATACGTTATACGTTATACGTTATACGTAATTCGTAATACGTTATACCTGGTACGTTATACGTTCTACGTTATATGTTATACGTTATTCTTTATACGTTATACGTTATACGTTATACGTTGTACGCTATACGTTATACGTTATAGGTAATTCGTAATACGTTATACCTGATACGTTATACGTTCTACGTTATACGTTATACGTTATACGTTATACGTTATACGTTATACGTTATACGTTATACGTTATTCTTTATACGTTATACGTTATACGTTATACGTTATACGTCATACGTTATACGTTAAACGTTATACGTTATACGTTATACGTTATACGTTATACGTCATACGTTATACGTCATACGTTATACGTTATACGTTATACGTTATACGATATACGTTATACGATATACGTTATGCGTTATTCGTTATACGTTTTACGTTATACGTTACACGTAATTGGTAATACGTTATACCTGATACGTTATACGTTCTACGTTATACGTTATACGTTATACGTTATACGTTATACGTTATACGTTATTCTTTATACGTTATACGTTATACGTTATACGTTATACGTCATACGTTATACGTTATACGTTATACGTTATACGTTATACGTCATACGTTATACGTCATACGTTATAGGTTATACGTTATACGATATACGTTATACGTTATACTTTATGCGTTATTCGTTATACGTTTTACGTTATACGTTACACGTAATTCGTAATACGTTATACCTGATACGTTCTACGTTCTACGTTATACGTTATACGTTATACGTTATACGTTATACGTTATACGTTATACGTTATACGATATACGTTATACGCTATACGTTATACGTTATACGTTATACGTTATACGTTATACGTTATACGTTATACGTTATACGTTATAAGTTATGCGTTACATGCTATACGTTATACGTTATACGTTATACGTTATACGTTACACGTTATACGTTATACGTTATACGTTATACGTTATACGTTATACGTTATACGTTATACGTTATACGTTATACGTTATACGTTATACGTTATACGTTATACGTTATACGTTATACGTTATACGTTATAGGTTATACGTCATAGGTTATACGTTATACGTTATACGTTATGCGTTATACGTTATACGTTATACGTTATATGTTATACGTTATACGTTATACGTTATACGTTATACGTTGTACGTTATACGTCATACGTTATACGTTATACGTTATACGTTATACGTAATTCGTAATACGTTATACCTGGTACGTTATACGTTCTACGTTATACGTTATACGTTATACGTTATACGTTATACGTAATACGTGATAAGTTATACGTTATACGTTATACGTTACTCTTTATACGTTATACGTTATACGTTATACGTTATACGTCATACGTTATACGTTATACTTTATACGTTATACGTTATACGTTATACGTTATACGTTATACGTTATACGTTATACGTTATACGTTATACGTTAGACGTTATACGTTATACGTTATACGTTATACGTTATACGTTATACGTTATGCGTTATACGTTATACGTTATACGTTATACGTTATACGTTATACGTTATACGTTATACGTTGTACGTTATACGTTATACGTTATACGTTATAGGTTATACGTTATACGTTATACGTTATACGTAATTCGTAATACGTTATACCTGGTACGTTATACGTTCTACGTTATATGTTATACGTTATTCTTTATACGTTATACGTTATACGTTATACGTTGTACGTTATACGTTATACGTTATACGTAATTCGTAATACGTTATACCTGATACGTTATACGTTCTACGTTATACGTTATACGTTATACGTTATACGTTATACGTTATACGTTATACGTTATACGTTATACGTTATTCTTTATACGTTATACGTTATACGTTATACGTTATACGTCATACGTTATACGTTATACGTTATACGTTATACGTTATACGTTATACGTTATACGTTATACGTCATACGTTATACGTCATACGTTATACGTTATACGTTATACGTTATACGATATACGTTATACGTTATACGTTATACGTTATGCGTTATTCGTTATACGTTTTACGTTATACGTTACACGTAATTGGTAATACGTTATACCTGATACGTTATACGTTCTACGTTATACGTTATACGTTATACGTTATACGTTATACGTTATACGTTGTACGTTATACGTTATACGTTATACGTTATACGTTATACGTTACATGCTATACGTTATACGTTATACGTTATACGTTACACGTTATACGTTATACGTTATACGTTATACGTTATACGTTATACGTTATACGTTATACGTTATACGTTATACGTTACACGTTATACGTTATACGTTATACGTTATACGTTATACGTTATACGTCATACGTTATACGTCATACGTTATACGTTATACGTTATACGTTATACGATATACGTTATACGTTATACGTTATACGTTATGCGTTATTCGTTATACGTTTTACGTTATACGTTACACGTAATTGGTAATACGTTATACCTGATACGTTATACGTTCTACGTTATACGTTATACGTTATACGTTATACGTTATACGTTATACGTTATACGTTATACGTTATACGTTATGCGTTATACGTTATACGTTATACGTTATACGTTATACGTTATACGTTATACGTTATACGTTGTACGTTATACGTTATACGTTATACGTTATAGGTTATACGTTATACGTTATACGTTATACGTAATTCGTAATACGTTATACCTGGTACGTTATACGTTCTACGTTATATGTTATACGTTATTCTTTATACGTTATACGTTATACGTTATACGTTGTACGTTATACGTTATACGTTATACGTAATTCGTAATACGTTATACCTGATACGTTATACGTTCTACGTTATACGTTATACGTTATACGTTATACGTTATACGTTATACGTTATACGTTATACGTTATTCTTTATACGTTATACGTTATACGTTATACGTTATACGTCATACGTTATACGTTATACGTTATACGTTATACGTTATACGTTATACGTTATACGTTATACGTCATACGTTATACGTCATACGTTATACGTTATACGTTATACGTTATACGATATACGTTATACGTTATACGTTATACGTTATGCGTTATTCGTTATACGTTTTACGTTATACGTTACACGTAATTGGTAATACGTTATACCTGATACGTTATACGTTCTACGTTATACGTTATACGTTATACGTTATACGTTATACGTTATACGTTGTACGTTATACGTTATACGTTATACGTTATACGTTATACGTTACATGCTATACGTTATACGTTATACGTTATACGTTACACGTTATACGTTATACGTTATACGTTATACGTTATACGTTATACGTTATACGTTATACGTTATACGTTATACGTTACACGTTATACGTTATACGTTATACGTTATACGTTATACGTTATACGTCATACGTTATACGTCATACGTTATACGTTATACGTTATACGTTATACGATATACGTTATACGTTATACGTTATACGTTATGCGTTATTCGTTATACGTTTTACGTTATACGTTACACGTAATTGGTAATACGTTATACCTGATACGTTATACGTTCTAC
The DNA here is from genome assembly GCF_051014685.1 of Ptiloglossa arizonensis. Classification (NCBI taxonomy): domain Eukaryota; kingdom Metazoa; phylum Arthropoda; class Insecta; order Hymenoptera; family Colletidae; genus Ptiloglossa; species Ptiloglossa arizonensis. Next base: position 224,674 of record NW_027478569.1, read on the forward strand.
GTTATACGTTATACGTTATACGTTATACGTTATACGTTATACGTTGTACGTTATACGTTCTACGTTATACGTTATACGTTATACGTTACATGCTATACGTTATACGTTATACGTTATACGTTATACGTTATACGTCATACGTTATACGTTATACGTTATACGTTATACGTTATACGTTATACGTTATACGTCATACGTTATACGTCATACGTTATACGTTATACGTTATACGTTATACGATATACGTTATACGATATACGTTATGCGTTATTCGTTATACGTTTTACGTTATACGTTACACGTAATTGGTAATACGTTATACCTGATACGTTATACGTTCTACGTTATACGTTATACGTTATACGTTATACGTTATACGTTATACGTTATTCTTTATACGTTATACGTTATACGTTATACGTTATACGTTATACGTTATACGTGATAAGTTATACGTTACATGCTATACGTTATACGTTATACGTTATACGTTGTACGTTATACGTTATACGTTATACGTTATACGTTATACGTTATACGTTATACGTTAGACGTTATACGTTATACGTTATACGTTATACGTTATACGTTATACGTTATACGTTGTACGTTATACGTTATACGTTATACGTTATACGTAATACGTTATACGTTATACGTTATACGTTATACGTTATACGTTATACGTTATACGTTATACGTTAGACGTTATACGTTATACGTTATACGTTATACGTTATACGTTATACGTTATACGTTATACGTTATACGTTATACGTTATACGTTATACGTTATACGTTATACGTTATACGTTATACGTTATACGTTATACGTTATACGTGATAAGTTATACGTTACATGCTATACGTTATACGTTATACGTTATACGTTGTACGTTATACGTTATACGTTATAAGTTATACGTTATACGTTATACGTCATACGTTATACGTCATACGTTATTCGTTATACGTTATACGTTACACGTTATACGTTATACGTTATACGTTATTCTTTATACGTTATACGTTATACGTTATACGTTATACGTCATACGTTATACGTTATACGTTATACGTTATACTTTATACGTTATACGTTATACGAAATATGTAATACGCAATACGTTTTACGATATTCGTTATACGTTCTTCGTTACACGTTATACGTTATACGTTTTGCGTTATACGTTTTTCGTTATTCGTGATACGTTATACGTTATACGTTATACGTTATACGTTATACGTTATACGGTATACGTTATACGTAATACGTTATACGTTATACGCTATACGTTATACGTTATACGCTATACGTTATACGTAATATGTAATGCTTCATACGTTTTACGTTATTCGTATTACGTTTTTCGATACAAGTTATACGTTATACGTTATACGTTATAAGTTATATGTCATAAGTTATACGATACATGTTATACGTTATACGAAATATGTAATACGTAATACGTTTTACGATATTCGTTATACGTTCTTCGTTACACGTTATACGTTATACGTTATGCGTTATACGTATTACGTTATTCGTGATACGTTATACGTTATACGTTATACGTTATACGGTATACGTTATACGTTATACGTTATACGTTATACGTTATACGTTATACGTTATACGTTATGCGTTATACGTTATACGTTATACGTTATACGTTATACGTTATACGTTATACGTTATACGTTGTACGTTATACGTTATACGTTATACGTTATACGTTATACGTTATACGTTATACGTTATACGTAATTCGTAATACGTTATACCTGGTACGTTATACGTTCTACGTTATATGTTATACGTTATTCTTTATACGTTATACGTTATACGTTATACGTTGTACGTTATACGTTATACGTTATACGTAATTCGTAATACGTTATACCTGATACGTTATACGTTCTACGTTATACGTTATGCGTTATACGTATTACGTTATTCGTGATACGTTATACGTTATACGTTATACGTTATACGGTATACGTTATACGTTATACGTTATTCTTTATACGTTATACGTTATACGTTATACGTTATACGTCATACGTTATACGTTATACGTTATACGTTATACGTTATACGTTATACGTTATACGTCATACGTTATACGTCATACGTTATACGTTATACGTTATACGTTATACGATATACGTTATACGATATACGTTATGCGTTATTCGTTATACGTTTTACGTTATACGTTACACGTAATTGGTAATACGTTATACCTGATACGTTATACGTTCTACGTTATACGTTATACGTTATACGTTATACGTTATACGTTATACGTTATTCTTTATACGTTATACGTTATACGTTATACGTTATACGTCATACGTTATACGTTATACGTTATACGTTATACGTTATACGTTATACGTTATACGTTATACGTCATACGTTATACGTCATACGTTATAGGTTATACGTTATACGATATACGTTATACGTTATACTTTATGCGTTATTCGTTATACGTTTTACGTTATACGTTACACGTAATTCGTAATACGTTATACCTGATACGTTCTACGTTCTACGTTATACGTTATACGTTATACGTTATACGTTATACGTTATACGTTATACGTTATACGTTATACGTTATACGTTATACGTTATACGTTATACGTTATACGTTATACGTTATACGTTATACGTTATACGTTATACGTTATACGTTATAAGTTATGCGTTACATGCTATACGTTATACGTTATACGTTATACGTTATACGTTACACGTTATACGTTATACGTTATACGTTATACGTTATACGTTATACGTTATACGTTATACGTTATACGTTATACGTTATACGTTATACGTTATACGTTATACGTTATACGTTATACGTTATACGTTATACGTTATACGTCATAGGTTATACGTTATACGTTATACGTTATGCGTTATACGTTATACGTTATACGTTATATGTTATACGTTATACGTTATACGTTATACGTTATACGTTGTACGTTATACGTCATACGTTATACGTTATACGTTATACGTTATACGTAATTCGTAATACGTTATACCTGGTACGTTATACGTTCTACGTTATACGTTATGCGTTATACGTATTACGTTATTCGTGATACGTTATACGTTATACGTTATACGTTATACGGTATACGTTATACGTTATACGTTATTCTTTATACGTTATACGTTATACGTTATACGTTATACGTCATACGTTATACGTTATACGTTATACGTTATACGTTATACGTTATACGTTATACGTCATACGTTATACGTCATACGTTATACGTTATACGTTATACGTTATACGATATACGTTATACGATATACGTTATGCGTTATTCGTTATACGTTTTACGTTATACGTTACACGTAATTGGTAATACGTTATACCTGATACGTTATACGTTCTACGTTATACGTTATACGTTATACGTTATACGTTATACGTTATACGTTATTCTTTATACGTTATACGTTATACGTTATACGTTATACGTCATACGTTATACGTCATACGTTATAGGTTATACGTTATACGATATACGTTATACGTTATACTTTATGCGTTATTCGTTATACGTTTTACGTTATACGTTACACGTAATTCGTAATACGTTATACCTGATACGTTCTACGTTCTACGTTATACGTTATACGTTATACGTTATACGTTATACGTTATACGTTATACGTTATACGTTATACGTTATATGTTATACGTTATACGTTATACGTTATACGTTATACGTTATACGTTATACGTTATAAGTTATGCGTTACATGCTATACGTTATACGTTATACGTTATACGTTATACGTTACACGTTATACGTTATACGTTATACGTTATACGTTATACGTTATACGTTATACGTTATACGTTATACGTTATACGTTATACGTTATACGTTATACGTTATACGTTATACGTTATACGTTATACGTTATACGTTATACGTCATAGGTTATACGTTATACGTTATACGTTATGCGTTATACGTTATACGTTATACGTTATATGTTATACGTTATACGTTATACGTTATACGTTATACGTTGTACGTTATACGTCATACGTTATACGTTATACGTTATACGTTATACGTAATTCGTAATACGTTATACCTGGTACGTTATACGTTCTACGTTATACGTTATACGTTATACGTTATACGTTATACGTAATACGTGATAAGTTATACGTTATACGTTATACGTTACTCTTTATACGTTATACGTTATACGTTATACGTTATACGTCATACGTTATACGTTATACTTTATACGTTATACGTTATACGTTATACGTTATACGTTATACGTTATACGTTATACGTTATACGTTAGACGTTATACGTTATACGTTATACGTTATACGTTATACGTTATACGTTATACGTTATGCGTTATACGTTATACGTTATACGTTATACGTTATACGTTATACGTTATACGTTATACGTTGTACGTTATACGTTATACGTTATACGTTATACGTTATACGTTATACGTTATACGTAATTCGTAATACGTTATACCTGGTACGTTATACGTTCTACGTTATATGTTATACGTTATTCTTTATACGTTATACGTTATACGTTATACGTTGTACGTTATACGTTATACGTTATACGTAATTCGTAATACGTTATACCTGATACGTTATACGTTCTACGTTATACGTTATACGTTATACGTTATACGTTATACGTTATACGTTATACGTTATACGTTATTCTTTATACGTTATACGTTATACGTTATACGTTATACGTCATACGTTATACGTTATACGTTATACGTAATTCGTAATACGTTATACCTGGTACGTTATACGTTCTACGTTATATGTTATACGTTATTCTTTATACGTTATACGTTATACGTTATACGTTGTACGTTATACGTTATGCGTTATTCGTTATACGTTTTACGTTATACGTTACACGTAATTGGTAATACGTTATACCTGATACGTTATACGTTCTACGTTATACGTTATACGTTATACGTTATACGTTATACGTTATACGTTATACGTTATACGTTATTCTTTATACGTTATACGTTATACGTTATACGTTATACGTCATACGTTATACGTTATACGTTATACGTAATTCGTAATACGTTATACCTGGTACGTTATACGTTCTACGTTATATGTTATACGTTATTCTTTATACGTTATACGTTATACGTTATACGTTATACGTTATACGTTATACGTCATACGTTATACGTCATACGTTATACGTTATACGTTATACGTTATACGATATACGTTATACGTTATACGTTATGCGTTATTCGTTATACGTTTTACGTTATACGTTACACGTAATTGGTAATACGTTATACCTGATACGTTATACGTTCTACGTTATACGTTATACGTTATACGTTATACGTTATACGTTATACGTTATACGTTGTACGTTATACGTTATACGTTATACGTTATACGTTATACGTTACATGCTATACGTTATACGTTATACGTTATACGTTACACGTTATACGTTATACGTTATACGTTATACGTTATACGTTATACGTTATACGTTATACGTTATACGTTATACGTTACACGTTATACGTTATACGTTATACGTTATACGTTATACGTTATACGTCATAGGTTATACGTTATACGTTATACGTTATGCGTTATACGTTATACGTTATACGTTATACGTTATACGTTATACGTAATTCGTAATACGTTATACCTGGTACGTTATACGTTCTACGTTATATGTTATACGTTATTCTTTATACGTTATACGTTATACGTTATACGTTGTACGTTATACGTTATACGTTATACGTAATTCGTAATACGTTATACCTGATACGTTATACGTTCTACGTTATACGTTATACGTTATACGTTATACGTTATACGTTATACGTTATACGTTATACGTTATACGTTATACGTTATACGTTATACGTTATACGTTATACGTTATACGTTATACGTTATACGTTATACGTTATACGTTATACGTTATACGTTATACGTTATACGTTATACGTTATACGTGAAACGTTATACGTTATACGTTATACGTTATACGTTATACGTTATACGTTATACGTTATACGTTATTCGTTACACGTTATACGTTATACGTTATTCGTTATACGTTATACGTTATACGTTTTACGTTATACGTTATACGTTATACGTAATACGTTATACGTTATACGTTATACGTTATACGTTATACGTTATACGTTATACGTTATACGTTATACGTTAGACGTTATACGTTATACGTTATACGTTATACGTTATACGTTATACGTTATACGTTATACGTTATACGTTATACGTTATACGTTATACGTTATACGTTATACGTTATACGTTATACGTTATACGTTATACGTTATACGTGATAAGTTATACGTTACATGCTATACGTTATACGTTATACGTTATACGTTGTACGTTATACGTTATACGTTATAAGTTATACGTTATACGTTATACGTCATACGTTATACGTCATACGTTATTCGTTATACGTTATACGTTACACGTTATACGTTATACGTTATACGTTATTCTTTATACGTTATACGTTATACGTTATACGTTATACGTCATACGTTATACGTTATACGTTATACGTTATACTTTATACGGTATACGTTATACGTTATACGTTATACGTTATACGTTATACGTTATACGTTATACGCTATGCGTTATACGTTATACGTTATACGTTATACGTTATACGTTATACGTTATACGTTATACGTTGTACGTTATACGTTATACGTTATACGTTATACGTTATACGTTATACGTTATACGTAATTCGTAATACGTTATACCTGGTACGTTATACGTTCTACGTTATATGTTATACGTTATTCTTTATACGTTATACGTTATACGTTATACGTTGTACGTTATACGTTATACGTTATACGTAATTCGTAATACGTTATACCTGATACGTTATACGTTCTACGTTATACGTTATGCGTTATACGTATTACGTTATTCGTGATACGTTATACGTTATACGTTATACGTTATACGGTATACGTTATACGTTATACGTTATTCTTTATACGTTATACGTTATACGTTATACGTTATACGTCATACGTTATACGTTATACGTTATACGTTATACGTTATACGTTATACGTTATACGTCATACGTTATACGTCATACGTTATACGTTATACGTTATACGTTATACGTTATACGATATACGTTATACGATATACGTTATGCGTTATTCGTTATACGTTGTACGTTATACGTTATACGTTATACGTAATTCGTAATACGTTATACCTGATACGTTATACGTTCTACGTTATACGTTATGCGTTATACGTATTACGTTATTCGTGATACGTTATACGTTATACGTTATACGTTATACGGTATACGTTATACGTTATACGTTATTCTTTATACGTTATACGATATACGTTATACGTTATACGTCATACGTTATACGTTATACGTTATACGTTATACGTTATACGTTATACGTTATACGTCATACGTTATACGTCATACGTTATACGTTATACGTTATACGTTATACGATATACGTTATACGATATACGTTATGCGTTATTCGTTATACGTTTTACGTTATACGTTACACGTAATTGGTAATACGTTATACCTGATACGTTATACGTTCTACGTTATACGTTATACGTTATACGTTATACGTTATACGTTATACGTTATTCTTTATACGTTATACGTTATACGTTATACGTTATACGTCATACGTTATACGTTATACGTTATACGTTATACGTTATACGTTATACGTTATACGTTATACGTCATACGTTATACGTCATACGTTATAGGTTATACGTTATACGATATACGTTATACGTTATACTTTATGCGTTATTCGTTATACGTTTTACGTTATACGTTACACGTAATTCGTAATACGTTATACCTGATACGTTCTACGTTATACGTTATACGTTATACGTTATACGTTATACGTTATACGTTATACGTTATACGTTATACGTTATACGTTATACGTTATACGTTATACGTTATACGTTATACGTTATACGTTATACGTTATACGTTATACGTTATACGTTATACGTTATACGTTATACGTTATAAGTTATGCGTTACATGCTATACGTTATACGTTATACGTTATACGTTATACGTTACACGTTATACGTTATACGTTATACGTTATACGTTATACGTTATACGTTATACGTTATACGTTATACGTTATACGTTATACGTTATACGTTATACGTTATACGTTATACGTTATACGTTATACGTTATACGTTATACGTTATACGTTATACGTTATACGTCATAGGTTATACGTTATACGTTATACGTTATGCGTTATACGTTATACGTTATACGTTATATGTTATACGTTATACGTTATACGTTATACGTTATACGTTGTACGTTATACGTCATACGTTATACGTTATACGTTATACGTTATACGTAATTCGTAATACGTTATACCTGGTACGTTATACGTTCTACGTTATACGTTATACGTTATACGTTATACGTTATACGTAATACGTGATAAGTTATACGTTATACGTTATACGTTACTCTTTATACGTTATACGTTATACGTTATACGTTATACGTCATACGTTATACGTTATACTTTATACGTTATACGTTATACGTTATACGTTATACGTTATACGTTATACGTTATACGTTATACGTTAGACGTTATACGTTATACGTTATACGTTATACGTTATACGTTATACGTTATGCGTTATACGTTATACGTTATACGTTATACGTTATACGTTATACGTTATACGTTATACGTTGTACGTTATACGTTATACGTTATACGTTATACGTTATACGTTATACGTTATACGTAATTCGTAATACGTTATACCTGGTACGTTATACGTTCTACGTTATATGTTATACGTTATTCTTTATACGTTATACGTTATACGTTATACCATGTACGTTATACGTTATACGTTATACGTAATTCGTAATACGTTATACCTGATACGTTATACGTTCTACGTTATACGTTATACGTTATACGTTATACGTTATACGTTATACGTTATACGTTATACGTTATTCTTTATACGTTATACGTTATACGTTATACGTTATACGTCATACGTTATACGTTATACGTTATACGTTATACGTTATACGTTATACGTTATACGTCATACGTTATACGTCATACGTTATACGTTATACGTTATACGTTATACGATATACGTTATACGTTATACGTTATGCGTTATTCGTTATACGTTTTACGTTATACGTTACACGTAATTGGTAATACGTTATACCTGATACGTTATACGTTCTACGTTATACGTTATACGTTATACGTTATACGTTATACGTTATACGTTGTACGTTATACGTTATACGTTATACGTTATACGTTATACGTTATACGTTACATGCTATACGTTATACGTTATACGTTATACGTTACACGTTATACGTTATACGTTATACGTTATACGTTATACGTTATACGTTATACGTTATACGTTATACGTTATACGTTATACGTTATACGTTACACGTTATACGTTATACGTTATACGTTATACGTTATACGTTATACGTCATAGGTTATACGTTATACGTTATACGTTATGCGTTATACGTTATACGTTATACGTTATACGTTATACGTTATACGTAATTCGTAATACGTTATACCTGGTACGTTATACGTTCTACGTTATATGTTATACGTTATTCTTTATACGTTATACGTTATACGTTATACGTTGTACGTTATACGTTGTACGTTATACGTAATTCGTAATACGTTATACCTGATACGTTATACGTTCTACGTTATACGTTATACGTTATACGTTATACGTTATACGTTATACGTTATACGTTATACGTTATACGTTATACGTTATACGTTATACGTTATACGTTATACGTTATACGTTATACGTTATACGTTATACGTTATACGTTATACGTTATACGTTATACGTTATACGATATACGTTATACGTTATACGTGAAACGTTATACGTTATACGTTATACGTTATACGTTATACGTTATACGTTATTCGTTACACGTTATACGTTATACGTTATTCGTTATACGTTATACGTTATACGTTTTACGTTATACGTTATACGTTATACGTAATACGTTATACGTTATACGTTATACGTTATACGTTATACGTTATACGTTATACGTTATACGTTAGACGTTATACGTTATACGTTATACGTTATACGTTATACGTTATACGTTATACGTTATACGTTATACGTTATACGTTATACGTTATACGTTATACGTTATACGTTATACGTTATACGTTATACGTTATACGTTATACGTTATACGTTATACGTGATAAGTTATACGTTACATGCTATACGTTATACGTTATACGTTATACGTTGTACGTTATACGTTATACGTTATAAGTTATACGTTATACGTTATACGTCATACGTTATACGTCATACGTTATTCGTTATACGTTATACGTTACACGTTATACGTTATACGTTATACGTTATTCTTTATACGTTATACGTTATACGTTATACGTTATACGTCATACGTTATACGTTATACGTTATACGTTATACTTTATACGTTATACGTTATACGAAATATGTAATACGCAATACGTTTTACGATATTCGTTATACGTTCTTCGTTACACGTTATACGTTATACGTTTTGCGTTATACGTTTTTCGTTATTCGTGATACGTTATACGTTATACGTTATACGTTATACGTTATACGTTATACGGTATACGTTATACGTTATACGTTGTACGTTATACGTTATACGTTATACGTAATTCGTAATACGTTATACCTGATACGTTATACGTTCTACGTTATACGTTATGCGTTATACGTATTACGTTATTCGTGATACGTTATACGTTATACGTTATACGTTATACGGTATACGTTATACGTTATACGTTATTCTTTATACGTTATACGTTATACGTTATACGTTATACGTCATACGTTATACGTTATACGTTATACGTTATACGTTATACGTTATACGTTATACGTTATACGTTATACGTTATACGTTATACGTGAAACGTTATACGTTATACGTTATACGTTATACGTTATACGTTATACGTTATTCGTTACACGTTATACGTTATACGTTATTCGTTATACGTTATACGTTATACGTTTTACGTTATACGTTATACGTTATACGTTATACGTTATACGTTATACGTTATACGTTATACGTTATACGTTATACGTTATACGTTATACGTTATAAGTTATGCGTTACATGCTATACGTTATACGTTATACGTTATACGTTATACGTTACACGTTATACGTTATACGTTATACGTTATACGTTATACGTTATACGTTATACGTTATACGTTATACGTTATACGTTATACGTTATACGTTATACGTTATACGTTATACGTTATACGTTATACGTTATACGTTATACGTCATAGGTTATACGTTATACGTTATACGTTATGCGTTATACGTTATACGTTATACGTTATATGTTATACGTTATACGTTATACGTTATACGTTATACGTTGTACGTTATACGTCATACGTTATACGTTATACGTTATACGTTATACGTAATTCGTAATACGTTATACCTGGTACGTTATACGTTCTACGTTATACGTTATACGTTATACGTTATACGTTATACGTAATACGTGATAAGTTATACGTTATACGTTATACGTTACTCTTTATACGTTATACGTTATACGTTATACGTTATACGTCATACGTTATACGTTATACTTTATACGTTATACGTTATACGTTATACGTTATACGTTATACGTTATACGTTATACGTTATACGTTAGACGTTATACGTTATACGTTATACGTTATACGTTATACGTTATACGTTATGCGTTATACGTTATACGTTATACGTTATACGTTATACGTTATACGTTATACGTTATACGTTGTACGTTATACGTTATACGTTATACGTTATACGTTATACGTTATACGTTATACGTAATTCGTAATACGTTATACCTGGTACGTTATACGTTCTACGTTATATGTTATACGTTATTCTTTATACGTTATACGTTATACGTTATACGTTGTACGTTATACGTTATACGTTATACGTAATTCGTAATACGTTATACCTGATACGTTATACGTTCTACGTTATACGTTATACGTTATACGTTATACGTTATACGTTATACGTTATACGTTATACGTTATTCTTTATACGTTATACGTTATACGTTATACGTTATACGTCATACGTTATACGTTATACGTTATACGTTATACGTTATACGTTATACGTTATACGTCATACGTTATACGTCATACGTTATACGTTATACGTTATACGTTATACGATATACGTTATACGTTATACGTTATGCGTTATTCGTTATACGTTTTACGTTATACGTTACACGTAATTGGTAATACGTTATACCTGATACGTTATACGTTCTACGTTATACGTTATACGTTATACGTTATACGTTATACGTTATACGTTGTACGTTATACGTTATACGTTATACGTTATACGTTATACGTTACATGCTATACGTTATACGTTATACGTTATACGTTACACGTTATACGTTATACGTTATACGTTATACGTTATACGTTATACGTTATACGTTATACGTTATACGTTACACGTTATACGTTATACGTTATACGTTATACGTTATACGTTATACGTCATAGGTTATACGTTATACGTTATACGTTATGCGTTATACGTTATACGTTATACGTTATACGTTATACGTTATACGTAATTCGTAATACGTTATACCTGGTACGTTATACGTTCTACGTTATATGTTATACGTTATTCTTTATACGTTATACGTTATACGTTATACGTTGTACGTTATACGTTATACGTTATACGTAATTCGTAATACGTTATACCTGATACGTTATACGTTCTACGTTATACGTTATACGTTATACGTTATACGTTATACGTTATACGTTATACGTTATACGTTATTCTTTATACGTTATACGTTATACGTTATACGTTATACGTCATACGTTATACGTTATACGTTATACGTTATACGTTATACGTTATACGTTATACGTCATACGTTATACGTCATACGTTATACGTTATACGTTATACGTTATACGATATACGTTATACGTTATACGTTATACGTTATGCGTTATTCGTTATACGTTTTACGTTATACGTTACACGTAATTGGTAATACGTTATACCTGATACGTTATACGTTCTACGTTATACGTTATACGTTATACGTTATACGTTATACGTTATACGTTGTACGTTATACGTCATAGGTTATACGTTATACGTTATACGTTATGCGTTATACGTTATACGTTATACGTTATACGTTATACGTTATACGTTATACGTTATACGTTATACGTTATACGTTATACGTTGTACGATATACGTTATACGTTATACGTTATACGTTATACGTTATACGTTATACGTTATACGTAATTCGTAATACGTTATACATGATACGTTATACGTTCTACGTTATACGTTATACGTTATACGTTATACGTTATACGTTATACGTTGTACGTTATACGTTATACGTTATACGTTATACGTTATACGTTACATGCTATACGTTATACGTTATACGTTATACGTTACACGTTATACGTTATACGTTATACGTTATACGTTATACGTTATACGTTATACGTTATACGTTATACGTTATACGTTACACGTTATACGTTATACGTTATACGTTATACGTTATACGTTATACGTCATAGGTTATACGTTATACGTTATACGTTATGCGTTATACGTTATACGTTATACGTTATACGTTATACGTTATACGTTATACGTTATACGTTATACGTTATACGTTATACGTTGTACGAAATACGTTATACGTTATACGTTATACGTTATACGTTATACGTAATTCGTAATACGTTATACATGATACGTTATACGTTCTACGTTATACGTTATACGTTATACGTTATGCGTTATACGTTATACGTTATACGTTATACGTTATACGTTATACGTTATACGTTATACGTTATACGTTATACGTTATACGTTATACGTTATACGTTATACGTTATACGTTATACGTTATACGTTATACGTTATACGTTATACGTTATACGTTATACGTTATACGTTATACGTTATACGTTATACGTTATACGTTATACGTTATACGTTATACGTTATACGTTATACGTGAAACGTTATACGTTATACGTTATACGTTATACGTTATACGTTATACGTTATTCGTTACACGTTATACGTTATACGTTATTCGTTATACGTTATACGTTATACGTTTTACGTTATACGTTATACGTTATACGTAATACGTTATACGTTATACGTTATACGTTATACGTTATACGTTATACGTTATACGTTATACGTTAGACGTTATACGTTATACGTTATACGTTATACGTTATACGTTATACGTTATACGTTGTACGTTATACGTTATACGTTATACGTTATACGTAATACGTTATACGTTATACGTTATACGTTATACGTTATACGTTATACGTTATACGTTATACGTTAGACGTTATACGTTATACGTTATACGTTATACGTTATACGTTATACGTTATACGTTATACGTTATACGTTATACGTTATACGTTATACGTTATACGTTATACGTTATACGTTATACGTTATACGTTATACGTTATACGTTATACGTTATACGTGATAAGTTATACGTTACATGCTATACGTTATACGTTATACGTTATACGTTGTACGTTATACGTTATACGTTATAAGTTATACGTTATACGTTATACGTCATACGTTATACGTCATACGTTATTCGTTATACGTTATACGTTACACGTTATACGTTATACGTTATACGTTATTCTTTATACGTTATACGTTATACGTTATACGTTATACGTCATACGTTATACGTTATACGTTATACGTTATACTTTATACGTTATACGTTATACGTTATACGTTATACGTTATACGTTATACGTCATACGTTATACGTTATACGTTATACGTTATACTTTATACGTTATACGTTATACGAAATATGTAATACGCAATACGTTTTACGATATTCGTTATACGTTCTTCGTTACACGTTATACGTTATACCTGGTACGTTATACGTTCTACGTTATACGTTATACGTTATTCTTTATACGTTATACGTTATACGTTATACGTTGTACGTTATACGTTATACGTTATACGTAATTCCTAAATACGTTATACCTGATACGTTATACGTCATACGTTATACGTCATACGTTATACGTTATACGTTATACGTTATACGTTATACGATATACGTTATACGTTATACGTTATGCGTTATTCGTTATACGTTTTACGTTATACGTTACACGTAATTGGTAATACGTTATACCTGATACGTTATACGTTCTACGTTATACGTTATACGCTATACGTTATACGTTATACGTTATACGTTGTACGTTATACGTTATACGTTATACGTTATACGTTATACGTTACATGCTATACGTTATACGTTATACGTTATACGTTACACGTTATACGTTATACGTTATACGTTATACGTTATACGTTATACGTTATACGTTATACGTTATACGTTATACGTTACACGTTATACGTTATACGTTATACGTTATACGTTATACGTTATACGTCATAGGTTATACGTTATACGTTATACGTTATGCGTTATACGTTATACGTTATACGTTATACGTTATACGTTATACGTTATACGTTATACGTTATACGTTATACGTTATACGTTATACGTTGTACGTTATACGTTATACGTTATACGTTATACGTTATACGTTACATGCTATACGTTATACGTTATACGTTATACGTTACACGTTATACGTTATACGTTATACGTTATACGTTATACGTTATACGTTATACGTTATACGTTATACGTTATACGTTATACGTTACACGTTATACGTTATACGTTATACGTTATACGTTATACGTTATACGTCATAGCTTATACGTTATACGTTATACGTTATGCGTTATACGTTATACGTTATACGTTATACGTTATACGTTATACGTTATACGTTATACGTTATACGTTATACGTTATACGTTGTACGATATACGTTATACGTTATACGTTATACGTTATACGTTATACGTTATACGTAATTCGTAATACGTTATACATGATACGTTATACGTTCTACGTTATACGTTATACGTTATACGTTATACGTTATACGTTATACGTTATACGTTATACGTTATACGTTATACGTTATACGTTATACGTTATACGTTATACGTTATACGTTATACGTTATACGTTATACGTTATACGTTATACGTTATACGTTATACGTTATACGTTATACGTTATACGTTATACGTTATACGTTATACGTTATACGTTATACGTTATACGTTATACGTTATACGTTATACGTTATACGTTATACGTTATACGTTATACGTTATACGTTATACGTTATACGTTATACGTTATACGTTATACGTGAAACGTTATACGTTATACGTTATACGTTATACGTTATACGTTATACGTTATTCGTTACACGTTATACGTTATACGTTATTCGTTATACGTTATACGTTATACGTTTTACGTTATACGTTATACGTTATACGTTATACGTTATACGTTATACGTTATACGTTATACGTTATACGTTATACGTTATACGTTATACGTTAGACGTTATACGTTATACGTTATACGTTATACGTTATACGTCATACGTTATACGTTATACGTTATACGTTGTACGTTATACGTTATACGTTATACGTTATACGTTATACGTTATACGTTATACGTTATACGTTATACGTGATAAGTTATACGTTACATGCTATACGTTATACGTTATACGTTATACGTTGTACGTTATACGTTATACGTTATAAGTTATACGTTATACGTTATACGTCATACGTTATACGTCATACGTTATTCGTTATACGTTATACGTTACACGTTATACGTTATACGTTATACGTTATTCTTTATACGTTATACGTTATACGTTATACGTTATACGTCATACGTTATACGTTATACGTTATACGTTATACTTTATACGTTATACGTTATACGAAATATGTAATACGTAATACGTTTTACGATATTCGTTATACGTTCTTCGTTACACGTTATACGTTATACGTTTTGCGTTATACGTTTTACGTTATTCGTGATACGTTATACGTTATACGTTATACGTTATACGTTATACGTTATACGGTATACGTTATACGTAATACGTTATACGTTATACGCTATACGTTATACGTTATACGCTATACGTTATACGTAATATGTAATGCTTCATACGTTTTACGTTATTCGTATTACGTTTTTCGATACAAGTTATACGTTATACGTTATACGTTATAAGTTATATGTCATAAGTTATACGATACATGTTATACGTTATACGAAATATGTAATACGTAATACGTTTTACGATATTCGTTATACGTTCTTTGTTACACGTTATACGTTATACGTTATGCGTTATACGTATTACGTTATTCGTGATACGTTATACGTTATACGTTATACGTTATACGGTATACGTTATACGTTATACGTTATACGTTATACGTTATACGTTATACGTTATACGTTATACGTTATACGTTATACGTTATACGTTATACGTTATACGTTATACGTTATACGTCATACGTTATACGTTACACGTTATACGTTATACGTTATACGTTATACGTTATACGTTATACGTTATACGTTATACGTCATACGTTATACGTTACACGTTATACGTTATACGTTATACGTTATAGGTTATACGTTATACGTTATACGTTATACGTTAGACGTTATACGTTATACGTTATACGTTATACGTTATACGTTATACGTTATACGTTATACGTTACATGCTATACGTTATACGTTGTACGTTATACGTTACACGTTATACGTTATACGTTATACGTTATACGTTATACGTTATACGTTATACGTTATACGTTATACGTTATACGTTATACGTTACACGTTATACGTTATACGTTATACGTTATACGTTATACGTTATACGTCATAGGTTATACGTTATACGTTATACGTTATGCGTTATACATTATACGTTATACGTTATACGTTATACGTTATACGTTATACGTTATACGTTATACGTTATACGTTATACGTTATACGTTGTACGTTATACGTTATACGTTATACGTTATACGTTATACGTACATGCTATACGTTATACGTTATACGTTATACGTTACACGTTATACGTTATACGTTATACGTTATACGTTATACGTTATACGTTATACGTTATACGTTATACGTTATACGTTACACGTTATACGTTATACGTTATACGTTATACGTTATACGTTATACGTCATAGCTTATACGTTATACGTTATACGTTATGCGTTATACGTTATACGTTATACGTTATACGTTATACGTTATACGTTATACGTTATACGTTATACGTTATACGTTATACGTTGTACGATATACGTTATACGTTATACGTTATACGTTATACGTTATACGTTATACGTAATTCGTAATACGTTATACATGATACGTTATACGTTCTACGTTATACGTTATACGTTATACGTTATACGTTATACGTTATACGTTATACGTTATACGTTATACGTTATACGTTATACGTTATACGTTATACGTTATTCGTTACACGTTATACGTTATACGTTATTCGTTATACGTTATACGTTATACGTTTTACGTTATACGTTATACGTTATACGTTATACGTTATACGTTATACGTTATACGTTATACGTTATACGTTATACGTTAGACGTTATACGTTATACGTTATACGTTATACGTTATACGTTATACGTTATACGTTATACGTTATACGTTATACGTTATACGTTATACGTTATACGTTATACGTTATACGTTATACGTTATACGTTATACGTTATACGTTATACGTTATACGTTATACGTTATACGTTATACGTTATACGTGATAAGTTATACGTTACATGCTATACGTTATACGTTATACGTTATACGTTGTACGTTATACGTTATACGTTATAAGTTATACGTTATACGTTATACGTCATACGTTATTCGTTATACGTTATACGTTACACGTTATACGTTATACGTTATACGTTATTCTTTATACGTTATACGTTATACGTTATACGTTATACGTCATACGTTATACGTTATACGTTATACGTTATACTTTATACGTTATACGTTATACGAAATATGTAATACGTAATACGTTTTACGATATTCGTTATACGTTCTTCGTTACACGTTATACGTTATACGTTTTGCGTTATACGTTTTACGTTATTCGTGATACGTTATACGTTATACGTTATACGTTATACGTTATACGTTATACGCTATACGTTATACGTAATACGTTATACGTTATACGCTATACGTTATACGTTATACGCTATACGTTATACGTAATATGTAATGCTTCATACGTTTTACGTTATTCGTATTACGTTTTTCGATACAAGTTATACGTTATACGTTATACGTTATAAGTTATATGTCATAAGTTATACGATACATGTTATACGTTATACGAAATATGTAATACGTAATACGTTTTACGATATTCGTTATACGTTCTTTGTTACACGTTATACGTTATACGTTATGCGTTATACGTATTACGTTATTCGTGATACGTTATACGTTATACGTTATACGTTATACGGTATACGTTATACGTTATACGTTATACGTTATACGTTATACGTTATACGTTATACGTTATACGTTATACGTTATACGTTATACGTTATACGTTATACGTTATACGTTATACGTCATACGTTATACGTTACACGTTATACGTTATACGTTATACGTTATACGTTATACGTTATACGTTATACGTTATACGTCATACGTTATACGTTACACGTTATACGTTATACGTTATACGTTATAGGTTATACGTTATACGTTATACGTTATACGTTAGACGTTATACGTTATACGTTATACGTTATACGTTATACGTTATACGTTATACGTTATACGTTATACGTTATACGTTATACGTTATACGTTATACGTTATACGTTATACGTTATACGTTATACGTTATACGTTATACGTGATAAGTTATACGTTATACGTTATACGTTATACGTTATACGTTATACGTTATACGTTATACGTTATACGTTATACGTTATACGTTATACGTTATACGTGAAACGTTATACGTTATACGTTATACGTTATACGTTATACGTTATACGTTATTCGTAACACGTTATACGTTATACGTTATTCGTTATACGTTATACGTTATACGTTTTACGTTATACGTTATACGTTATACGTAATACGTTATACGTTATACGTTATACGTTATACGTTATACGTTATACGTTATACGTTATACGTTATACGTAAATCGTAATACGTTATACCTGATACGTTATACGTTCTACGTTATACGTTATACGTTATACGTTATACGTTATACGTTATACGTTATACGTTATACGTTATACGTTATACGTTATACGTTATACGTTATACGTTATACGTTATACGTTATACGTTATACGTTATACGTTATACGTTATACGTTATACGTTATACGTTATACGTTATACGTTATACGTGAAACGTTATACGTTATACGTTATACGTTATACGTTATACGTTATACGTTATTCGTTACACGTTATACGTTATACGTTATTCGTTATACGTTATACGTTATACGTTTTACGTTATACGTTATACGTTATACGTAATACGTTATACGTTATACGTTATACGTTATACGTTATACGTTATACGTTATACGTTATACGTTAGACGTTATACGTTATACGTTATACGTTATACGTTATACGTTATACGTTATACGTTATACGTTATACGTTATACGTTATACGTTATACGTTATACGTTATACGTTATACGTTATACGTTATACGTTATACGTTATACGTTATAAGTTATACGTTACATGCTATACGTTATACGTTATACGTTATACGTTGTACGTTATACGTTATACGTTATAAGTTATACGTTATACGTTATACGTCATACGTTATACGTCATACGTTATTCGTTATACGTTATACGTTACACGTTATACGTTATACGTTATACGTTATTCTTTATACGTTATACGTTATACGTTATACGTTATACGTCATACGTTATACGTTATACGTTATACGTTATACTTTATACGTTATACGTTATACGAAATATGTAATACGCAATACGTTTTACGATATTCGTTATACGTTCTTCGTTACACGTTATACGTTATACGTTTTGCGTTATACGTTTTTCGTTATTCGTGATACGTTATACGTTATACGTTATACGTTATACGTTATACGTTATACGGTATACGTTATACGTTATACGTTGTACGTTATACGTTATACGTTATACGTAATTCGTAATACGTTATACCTGATACGTTATACGTTCTACGTTATACGTTATGCGTTATACGTATTACGTTATTCGTGATACGTTATACGTTATACGTTATACGTTATACGGTATACGTTATACGTTATACGTTATTCTTTATACGTTATACGTTATACGTTATACGTTATACGTCATACGTTATACGTTATACGTTATACGTTATACGTTATACGTTATACGTTATACGTTATACGTTATACGTTATACGTTATACGTTATACGTGAAACGTTATACGTTATACGTTATACGTTATACGTTATACGTTATACGTTATTCGTTACACGTTACACGTTATACGTTATTCGTTATACGTTATACGTTATACGTTTTACGTTATACGTTATACGTTATACGTTATACGTTATACGTTATACGTTATACGTTATACGTTATACGTTATACGTTATACGTTATAAGTTATGCGTTACATGCTATACGTTATACGTTATACGTTATACGTTATACGTTACACGTTATACGTTATACGTTATACGTTATACGTTATACGTTATACGTTATACGTTATACGTTATACGTTATACGTTATACGTTATACGTTATACGTTATACGTTATACGTTATACGTTATACGTTATACGTTATACGTCATAGGTTATACGTTATACGTTATACGTTATGCGTTATACGTTATACGTTATACGTTATATGTTATACGTTATACGTTATACGTTATACGTTATACGTTGTACGTTATACGTCATACGTTATACGTTATACGTTATACGTTATACGTAATTCGTAATACGTTATACCTGGTACGTTATACGTTCTACGTTATACGTTATACGTTATACGTTATACGTTATACGTAATACGTGATAAGTTATACGTTATACGTTATACGTTACTCTTTATACGTTATACGTTATACGTTATACGTTATACGTCATACGTTATACGTTATACTTTATACGTTATACGTTATACGTTATACGTTATACGTTATACGTTATACGTTATACGTTATACGTTAGACGTTATACGTTATACGTTATACGTTATACGTTATACGTTATACGTTATGCGTTATACGTTATACGTTATACGTTATACGTTATACGTTATACGTTATACGTTATACGTTGTACGTTATACGTTATACGTTATACGTTATACGTTATACGTTATACGTTATACGTAATTCGTAATACGTTATACCTGGTACGTTATACGTTCTACGTTATATGTTATACGTTATTCTTTATACGTTATACGTTATACGTTATACGTTGTACGTTATACGTTATACGTTATACGTAATTCGTAATACGTTATACCTGATACGTTATACGTTCTACGTTATACGTTATACGTTATACGTTATACGTTATACGTTATACGTTATACGTTATACGTTATACGTTATTCTTTATACGTTATACGTTATACGTTATACGTTATACGTCATACGTTATACGTTATACGTTATACGTTATACGTTATACGTTATACGTTATACGTCATACGTTATACGTCATACGTTATACGTTATACGTTATACGTTATACGATATACGTTATACGTTATACGTTATACGTTATGCGTTATTCGTTATACGTTTTACGTTATACGTTACACGTAATTGGTAATACGTTATACCTGATACGTTATACGTTCTACGTTATACGTTATACGTTATACGTTATACGTTATACGTTATACGTTGTACGTTATGCGTTATACGTTATACGTTATACGTTATACGTTACATGCTATACGTTATACGTTATACGTTATACGTTACACGTTATACGTTATACGTTATACGTTATACGTTATACGTTATACGTTATACGTTATACGTTATACGTTATACGTTACACGTTATACGTTATACGTTATACGTTATACGTTATACGTTATACGTCATAGGTTATACGTTATACGTTATACGTTATGCGTTATACGTCATACGTTATACGTTATACGTTATACGTTATACGTAATTCGTAATACGTTATACCTGGTACGTTATACGTTCTACGTTATATGTTATACGTTATTCTTTATACGTTATACGTTATACGTTATACGTTGTACGTTATACGTTATACGTTATACGTAATTCGTAATACGTTATACCTGATACGTTATACGTTCTACGTTATACGTTATACGTTATACGTTATACGTTATACGTTATACGTTATACGTTATACGTTATTCTTTATACGTTATACGTTATACGTTATACGTTATACGTCATACGTTATACGTTATACGTTATACGTTATACGTTATACGTTATACGTTATACGTCATACGTTATACGTCATACGTTATACGTTATACGTTATACGTTATACGATATACGTTATACGTTATACGTTATACGTTATGCGTTATTCGTTATACGTTTTACGTTATACGTTACACGTAATTGGTAATACGTTATACCTGATACGTTATACGTTCTACGTTATACGTTATACGTTATACGTTATACGTTATACGTTATACGTTATACGTTATACGTTATACGTTATTCTTTATACGTTATACGTTATACGTTATACGTTATACGTCATACGTTATACGTTATACGTTATACGTTATACGTTATACGTTATACGTTATACGTCATACGTTATACGTCATACGTTATACGTTATACGTTATACGTTATACGATATACGTTATACGTTATACGTTATACGTTATGCGTTATTCGTTATACGTTTTACGTTATACGTTACACGTAATTGGTAATACGTTATACCTGATACGTTATACGTTCTACGTTATACGTTATACGTTATACGTTATACGTTATACGTTATACGTTGTACGTTATGCGTTATACGTTATACGTTATACGTTATACGTTACATGCTATACGTTATACGTTATACGTTATACGTTACACGTTATACGTTATACGTTATACGTTATACGTTATACGTTATACGTTATACGTTATACGTTATACGTTATACGTTACACGTTATACGTTATACGTTATACGTTATACGTTATACGTTATACGTCATAGGTTATACGTTATACGTTATACGTTATGCGTTATACGTCATACGTTATACGTTATACGTTATACGTTATACGTAATTCGTAATACGTTATACCTGGTACGTTATACGTTCTACGTTATATGTTATACGTTATTCTTTATACGTTATACGTTATACGTTATACGTTGTACGTTATACGTTATACGTTATACGTAATTCGTAATACGTTATACCTGATACGTTATACGTTCTACGTTATACGTTATACGTTATACGTTATACGTTATACGTTATACGTTATACGTTATACGTTATTCTTTATACGTTATACGTTATACGTTATACGTTATACGTCATACGTTATACGTTATACGTTATACGTTATACGTTATACGTTATACGTTATACGTCATACGTTATACGTCATACGTTATACGTTATACGTTATACGTTATACGATATACGTTATACGTTATACGTTATACGTTATGCGTTATTCGTTATACGTTTTACGTTATACGTTACACGTAATTGGTAATACGTTATACCTGATACGTTATACGTTCTACGTTATACGTTATACGTTATACGTTATACGTTATACGTTATACGTTGTACGTTATACGTCATAGGTTATACGTTATACGTTATACGTTATGCGTTATACGTTATACGTTATACGTTATACGTTATACGTTATACGTTATACGTTATACGTTATACGTTATACGTTATACGTTGTACGATATACGTTATACGTTATACGTTATACGTTATACGTTATACGTTATACGTTATACGTAATTCGTAATACGTTATATATGATACGTTATACGTTCTACGTTATACGTTATACGTTATACGTTATACGTTATACGTTATACGTTGTACGTTATACGTTATACGTTATACGTTATACGTTATACGTTACATGCTATACGTTATACGTTATACGTTATACGTTACACGTTATACGTTATACGTTATACGTTATACGTTATACGTTACATGCTATACGTTATACGTTATACGTTATACGTTACACGTTATACGTTATACGTTATACGTTATACGTTATACGTTATACGTTATACGTTATACGTTATACGTTATACGTTACACGTTATACGTTATACGTTATACGTTATACGTTATACGTTATACGTCATAGGTTATACGTTATACGTTATACGTTATACGTTATACGTTATACGTTATACGTTATACGTTATACGTTATACGTTAGACGTTATACGTTATACGTTATACGTTATACGTTATACGTTATACGTTATACGTTGTACGTTATACGTTATACGTTATACGTTATACGTAATACGTTATACGTTATACGTTATACGTTATACGTTATACGTTATACGTTATACGTTATACGTTAGACGTTATACGTTATACGTTATACGTTATACGTTATACGTTATACGTTATACGTTATACGTTATACGTTATACGTTATACGTTATACGTTATACGTTATACGTTATACGTTATACGTTATACGTTATACGTTATACGTTATACGTTATACGTTATACGTTATACGTGATAAGTTATACGTTACATGCTATACGTTATACGTTATACGTTATACGTTGTACGTTATACGTTATACGTTATAAGTTATACGTTATACGTTATACGTCATACGTTATACGTCATACGTTATTCGTTATACGTTATACGTTACACGTTATACGTTATACGTTATACGTTATTCTTTATACGTTATACGTTATACGTTATACGTTATACGTCATACGTTATACGTTATACGTTATACGTTATACTTTATACGTTATACGTTATACGAAATATGTAATACGCAATACGTTTTACGATATTCGTTATACGTTCTTCGTTACACGTTATACGTTATACGTTTTGCGTTATACGTTTTTCGTTATTCGTGATACGTTATACGTTATACGTTATACGTTATACGTTATACGTTATACGGTATACGTTATACGTAATACGTTATACGTTATACGCTATACGTTATACGTTATACGCTATACGTTATACGTAATATGTAATGCTTCATACGTTTTACGTTATTCGTATTACGTTTTTCGATACAAGTTA